>NW_027638626.1:155000-235000 GCF_951216825.1 Electrona antarctica
CTGTCCCATATTCTGTTCTCTGCTTATTCAATACAGCTCGCTATATACGGACTGAGGCAGAAAGTCATGTAAACCTTTTATTTACAGTTTGGTCTGTAAACTTCTACTGTAATAATACAAATCACACCCCTGTGAAGTGAGCGTTGCAACTGTTCTGTACTTATTCACTACAGCTCGCTATATACGGACTGAGACAGAGTTCTCTACAACTGTAGAGAAGAGTTGCACCGCTCACTTCACAGGGGTGTGATTTTTATTATTACTACAGTAGAAGTTTTTTTCTTATGAAAGCAGAGAGTCTTCTGTTTCATACGGTATATAGTATTTATATGTCGCTATAGGCCTTATTTTGTGAATATTGAGGAGTTCACGTCCATGTCTTCTCTGAAGTTATCTGGTGGGCACAAGCTGCATTCAATAACCAATTACTGTCTAACTGTACATGGGATCAATGTTTACTCTTTTCCTCGTAAAAGTACACATTCAGGGCTTTCATTCGGTGTACAGGATGTATAGGATATTTATTGGGTTCAATTTTATATCTGCCTGTCAAAATGTATTTTTTTAATTGAAGTGGACAAGTTCAGCTTTCTTTTGATGTATGCGTGTGATTCTCGCTATAAGAGAACATTTTGCTGTGGGCCCCCGAACAAGGCCTTTGTGCAATGTTAAACGGTAGCAACATCCAAATAGGCCTGCTGAGATCTTGTAGCAATCAAAGTGTTAATATAGTGGCTCCGTTAAAAACCAAAAAGAAATGCAACTCCAAAATAACACCTTGGATAAATGAGCATACACGCTCACTTAAGACACACTGTCGCAGAACAGAGCGTGTCTGGAGAAAAAATAAAAACACGATCAATCTAGAGACTATTAAGATCTCAACAGCTACCTACAACAGAGCTTTGCGCTTGGCTAGGCAGGCATATTTCTCGGCCATCATTGTTAAGAACAAGAAAAATGCAAAAGTACTATTTTCCACTATTGAACGTGTACTTAACCCTCCCCAGTCTTACAAGCAATCATTTCCCGCCTCTACTGCTAAGTGCAACGAGTTTGCATCCTTTTTTAATGCCAAAATCATTAACATTCGAGCTGGCATCATAAATGTAGCTGCTGCAAACACAGCAAATGGTGCCTCGCTTGTTCGCCCTAGGGGAAGCCTGGCGTCTTTCCATACAGTCGAGGAAGAGGAACTCCGCAAAACCATAATGCAGATGTCCTCATCCACATGTTCACTGGACGGTATTCCCACCCCTTTCCTCAAAGAGGTGCTAGAGTGTGTACTTGGAGAAATCCTGCAAATTGTAAACAGCTCCTTACAATCAGGCATCTTTCCTGACTCACTGAAGACGGCTGTAGTTAAGCCACTACTTAAGAAAAATAACCTTGATCCCTCTGTGTTGGGAAATTACAGACCAATTTCCAATCTCCCTTTTCTGGGCAAGGTAATAGAAAAAATCATCTTTCTCCAACTAGACATTTTTCTGCAGAACAATAATATACATAATACATTTCAATCCGGTTTCAGAAAAGGGCACAGCACTGAAACGGCACTTGTAAAAGTAATCAATGATCTCAGGGTATCCGCCGACAAGAAACATGTGTCGGGTCTACTACTCCTGGACTTAACGGCCGCTTTCGATACAATTGATCACTCAATTTTAATACAACGTCTCGAGCACTTGATAGGCCTCTCAGGCACGGCCTTATCCTGGTTCTCCTCATACTTATCAGGAAGAAGCTATTTTGTCAGCCTAGCCGACTTTGTATCGGACACGCACAATATTGATTCCGGTATTCCACAGGGCTCAATCCTTGGTCCTCTATTGTTCTCCCTCTATATATTGCCGCTGGGAGAACTCATTAGCGCCCTCGGAGTGAATTAACACTTCTATGCGGACGATACGCAGCTGTATCTTTCCGTAGCCCCTGATGACCCCTCTGCCCTTGACCCACTGCTATCCTGTCTGTCCAACATTAAATGCTGGATGAGTGAGAACTTTCTCCAACTGAACGAGGATAAGACAGAAGTTCTTATAATTGGCTCTAATGAGCAAAAATAATTGATAAAAAATAAACTCGGTAACCTAAATGTAGGAAGTAAGTCGACAGTAAACAACCTAGGGGTTATTATCGATTCAGATCTGAATTTTAATGCGCACATTAATCAAGCTACCAAGACAGCTTTCTTTCATCTTCGAAACATCGCACGTATAAGAGCATATTTATCTTTAGATGATGCTAAAACATTGGTCCATGCTTTTACTCCAGTTTTACACTCCCGGTGGTTTTTAGGATTGATTTTAAAATTATTTTACTTGTTTATAAATCCCTAAACGGTCTTGCACCCTCATACCTCCGCGAATGCCTACCCAGATACGTTCCTAACCGCCCCCTCAGGTCCTCCACTGCTGGCCTGCTTGAAGTGCCTAAAAAAATGTCTACAAAAAAATATGGTGAGGCAGCCTTCTGCTTCTATGGGCCTACAGCCTGGAATCGACTTCCATTTCAACTTAGACACGCACCCTCTGTAGACATTTTTAAAGCTCAACTCAAGACTCACCTTTTTACTCTTGCTTTTAATTGAGTTTTAGTTTTAGTTGAGTTCTCTATTCTGACCTTTTGCGGTGTGCTTTGTTTCTCGTCCATCTATGTTTTTATGCTTTTTTTTTGTTGTTTGCTCTTTACCATTGTTTTATCCGTCTAACTGCTTGCCTGTGTTTTATTGCTATTTTTATGTACTGCCCTGTGAAGCACTTTGAGTTGCATTTATGTATGAAAGGTGCTATACAAATAAAGTTTATTATTATTATTATCAGTTTATTTAATGTTGTACATTATGTAATCTGCATTGTAAGGATCTGGGGAGTATCAGTTTATTTAATGTTGTACATTATGTAATCTGCATTGTAAGGATCTGGGGTGTTTCAGTCAGTTCAGTATTCACTTGATCATTGTTTCCAAATGTCGGTTTATTGTATTGTATTATCTGATCTAAGGTCAAAATGGGTTAAATAAAGAATCAATCAATCAATCAATCAATCAATCAATCAATCAATCATATACATGTATTACCTGGTAAATGATATTTATACATAAATTATTGATGTATTTATAAATTAATTACCTGGTAAATGATCATGTCTGTGAGGAATATTCTGAACCACAGCCAGCTGTCTGTTTTCCACGACGCACACATCTTCTTAAACTCTGTCAAAATAAAACACACGCCTTCAAAATAGAACACATATTCTTAGAGGGTGTTTGCTGAATTATGGTAGGTAATTTGGCCTGCAATTATTACAGCTACACCACACCATGTGTAGTCTGACAGCTACACCACACCATGTGTAGTCTGACATCTACACCACCCACACCCCATGGATGTGAGAATCATGCATCATGCAGACTAGAGACTGACATTTTGTCGGAACTCCCGCGGGTCACGGGATTCCCGCAGGATTCCCGCGGGATGGGATTAATATTTGTATTAATCCCGTGATCGGGACGGGACGGGAATGAACAAGAGCGTGCAGGAGCGTGAATGTCATTTTCAACTGGTCGCGCTGCCAACCAAAAGAACAGAAGCGCCCATCTTTGTTGTAGTCATCTTTCAGTGAGCCAACACTCTTTTGACTTGCGTCAGCAAGTCAAAATAACTACATACCCCAGCAGTGCTAATGCTTCCAGGCTCCGCTCCAACTGGGAGAGGATGAAAACTTCCTTCATGCAATCCAGTGGACGTTTCATAAAGTTTAATATGAAGACATCGCAGTGCGGCCGTGCATGATTCTGCATCGCGCCGGTGATGTGATTATAATCGATTATTTATAGCCAGATCATCCTGATGCATTTGTTTCCCCTGGCAGTGGCAACGTTGCAACTTGCAATTGTGATGCTGCGTTAGCTACATGCTAACGCTGTTACTGTTGGCACTTGCTTGGCTCCCTGAACAGCTGTCTGAGGCTGAGCGAATGTTCTACAATACATCGTCTCCCTTCTTTCTCCCAAACGAGTCCCATACACCAGTGGTTCCAAAACATTTTCATGTCAAGGACCCCTAAATCAACATTTATTAGCCCGCGGACCCCCATTTGAAAAGATGCCAGGGACCCCCATAAGAGAAGATCTGTATTACGTTTATTACTGTGTGTAAAAAATATTTATATTATGTTTTTATTGGCTATTATATATCTCAACAATTGACAAAGCACTTGTCAACAGTCAGAACTGTTCTTGGTTTTGTTTTAATATTATAATATTAATATTCATATATATATATGAATAGGATATACTGTATTTGGTAGTCAAAGTTAAATCCACCATTGCCCACTTTATTTTTATTTTTTTTATTGGTAGGCTATCTGTCTTGAGAAGCAGGACGAGATAGATAGATGGATAGATGGATAGATGAATAGATAGAATAACCTTTCCTAATGGAAAAAAAAACAGGAGCGGGAGTAATTTCGAGTGGGAGCGGGATGGGATTTAGTTTTTTACTCTGGCCCAGGATTGGGACAGGACAGGGTTTTTTCTGCAGGAGTGGGACAGGAGTGAAAATCCACTCCTGTGTCAGTCTCTAATGCAGACCAGTAGGGTCATAAAGGTTAAAGGTCGTACCAGTGTCCAGTGCATCATGGGAGGGTCATAGTGTAAAGGTAAAAGGTCGTACCAGTGTCCAGTGCATCATGGGAGCTCAGTAGGGTCATAGTGTAAAGGTCAAAGGTCGTACCAGTGTCCAGTGCATCATGGGAGCTCAGTATCTCCCAGCTCTCCCTGGCCGTTCGGAACGCCTCCAGAGTCTCTGACCATCCTGGCATCTCCGTCCTGTTGACCACGATGTGTCGACCCCCACGACCTTTACCCTGTGGGTCCTCGTCATCTGAGCTCTGAGCGCACGCACACACGCACGCACGCACACACAAGATAATACATGAATTCAAATACAGACGTCCTCCCAAGAAAACACACACTGAGGTTGGGAGATATGCCCCAGAATCACCAATCAGCTGTCATCTGCCCCAGAATCACCAATCAGCTGTCATCTGCCCCAGAATCACCAATCAGCTGTCATCTGCCCCAGAATCACCAATCAGCTGCCATCTACCCCAGAATCACCAATCAGCTGCCATCTACCCCAGAATCACCAATCAGCTGTCATCTACCCCAGAATCACCAATCAGCTGTCATCTACCCCAGAATCACCAATCAGCTGTCATCTACCCAGAATCACCAATCAGCTGTCATCTACCCCAGAATCACCAATAAGCTGTCATCTACCCCAGAATCACCAATCAGCTGCCATCTACCCCAGAATCACCAATCAGCTGTCATCTGCCCCAGAATCACCAATCAGCTGTCATCTGCCCCAGAATCACCAATCAGCTGTCATCTACCCCAGAATCACCAATCAGCTGTCATCTGCCCCAGAATCACCAATCAGCTGCCATCTACCCCAGAATCACCAATCAGCTGTCATCTACCCAGAATCACCAATCAGCTGTCATCTACCCCAGAATCACCAATCAGCTGTCATCTACCCCAGAATCACCAATCAGCTGTCATCTGCCCCAGAATCACCAATCAGCTGTCATCTACCCCAGAATCACCAATCAGCTGTCATCTACCCCAGAATCACCAATCAGCTGTCATCTACCCCAGAATCACCAATCAGCTGTCATCTGCCCCAGAATCACCAATCAGCTGCCATCTACCCCAGAATCACCAATCAGCTGTCATCTGCCCCAGAATCACCAATCAGCTGTCATCTACCCCAGAATCACAAATCAGCTGTCATCTACCCCAGAATCACCAATCAGCTGCCATCTGCCCCAGAATCACCAATCAGCTGCCATCTACCCCAGAATCACCAATCAGCTGCCATCTACCCCAGAATCACCAATCAGCTGTCATCTACCCCAGAATCACCAATCAGCTGTCATCTACCCCAGAATCACCAATCAGCTGTCATCTACCCCAGAATCACCAATCAGCTGCCATCTACCCCAGAATCACCAATCAGCTGTCATCTACCCCAGAATCACCAATCAGCTGTCATCTACCCCAGAATCACCAATCAGCTGTCATCTACCCCAGAATCACCAATCAGCTGTCATCTGCCCCAGAATCACCAATCAGCTGCCATCTACCCCAGAATCACCAATCAGCTGTCATCTACCCAGAATCACCAATCAGCTGTCATCTGCCCCAGAATCACCAATCAGCTGTCATCTACCCCAGAATCACCAATCAGCTTCCATCTACCCCAGAATCACCAATCAGCTTCCATCTACCCCAGAATCACCAATCAGCTGTCATCTACCCCAGAATCACCAATCAGCTTCCATCTACCCCAGAATCACCAATCAGCTTCCATCTACCCCAGAATCACCAATCAGCTGTCATCTACCCCAGAATCACCAATCAGCTGTCATCTACCCCAGAATCACCAATCAGCTGTCATCTGCCCCAGAATCACCAATCAGCTGACATCTACCCCAGAATCACCAATCAGCTGTCATCTACCCCAGAATCACCTGTCATCTGCCCGAGAATCACCAATCAGCTTCCATCTACCCCAGAATCACCTGTCATCTGCCCGAGAATCACCAATCAGCTTCCATCTACCCCAGAATCACCAATCAGCTGTCATCTGCCCCAGAATCACCAATCAGCTGACATCTACCCCAGAATCACCAATCAGCTGTCATCTGCCCCAGAATCACCAATCAGCTGCCATCTACCCCAGAATCACCAATCAGCTGTCATCTGCCCCAGAATCACCAATCAGCTGTCATCTGCCCCAGAATCACCAATCAGCTGTCATCTACCCCAGAATCACCAATCAGCTGTCATCTACCCCAGAATCACAAATCAGCTGCCATCTACCCCAGAATCACCAATCAGCTGTCATCTACCCCAGAATCACCAATCAGCTGTCATCTACCCCAGAATCACCAATCAGCTGTCATCTACCCCAGAATCACCAATCAGCTGCCATCTACCCCAGAATCACCAATCAGCTGTCATCTACCCCAGAATCACCAATCAGCTGTCATCTACCCCAGAATCACCAATCAGCTGTCATCTACCCCAGAATCACCAATCAGCTGTCATCTACCCCAGAATCACCAATCAGCTGTCATCTGCCCCAGAATCACCAATCAGCTGCCATCTACCCCAGAATCACCAATCAGCTGTCATCTACCCAGAATCACCAATCAGCTGTCATCTACCCCAGAATCACCAATCAGCTGTCATCTACCCCAGAATCACCAATCAGCTGTCATCTGCCCCAGAATCACCAATCAGCTGACATCTACCCCAGAATCACCAATCAGCTGTCATCTACCCCAGAATCACCAATCAGCTGTCATCTACCCCAGAATCACCAATCAGCTGTCATCTGCCCCAGAATCACCAATCAGCTGACATCTACCCCAGAATCACCAATCAGCTGTCATCTACCCCAGAATCACCAATCAGCTGTCATCTACCCCAGAATCACCAATCAGCTGTCATCTGCCCCAGAATCACCAATCAGCTGACATCTACCCCAGAATCACCAATCAGCTGTCATCTACCCCAGAATCACCAATCAGCTGTCATCTACCCCAGAATCACCAATCAGCTGTCATCTACCCCAGAATCAGCTGTCATCTACCCCAGAATCACCAATCAGCTGTCATCTACCCCAGAATCACCAATCAGCTGTCATCTACCCCAGAATCACCTGTCATCTACCCCAGAATCACCAATCAGCTGTCATCTACCCCAGAATCACCAATCAGCTGTCATCTACCCCAGAATCACCAATCAGCTTCCATCTACCCCAGAATCACCAATCAGCTGTCATCTACCCCAGAATCACCAATCAGCTGTCATCTACCCCAGAATCACCTGTCATCTACCCCAGAATCACCAATCAGCTGTCATCTACCCCAGAATCACCAATCAGCTGCCATCTACCCAGAATCACCAATCAGCTTCCATCTACCCCAGAATCACCAATCAGCTGCCATCTACCCCAGAATCACCAATCAGCTGTCATCTACCCCAGAATCAGCTGTCATCTACCCCAGAATCACCAATCAGCTGCCATCTACCCCAGAATCACCAATCAGCTGTCATCTACCCCAGAATCACCAATCAGCTGTCATCTACCCCAGAATCACCAATCAGCTGTCATCTGCCGCAGAATCACCAATCAGCTGTCATCTGCCCCAGAATCACCAATCAGCTGTCATCTGCCCCAGAATCACCAATCAGCTGTCATCTACCCCAGAATCACCAATCAGCTGCCATCTACCCCAGAATCACCAATCAGCTGTCATCTGCCCCAGAATCACCAATCAGCTGTCATCTACCCCAGAATCACCAATCAGCTGCCATCTACCCCAGAATCACCAATCAGCTGCCATCTACCCCAGAATCACCAATCAGCTGTCATCTACCCCAGAATCACCAATCAGCTGTCATCTACCCCAGAATCACCAATCAGCTGCCATCTACCCCAGAATCACCAATCAGCTGTCATCTACCCCAGAATCACCAATCAGCTGTCATCTACCCCAGAATCACCAATCAGCTGTCATCTGCCCCAGAATCACCAATCAGCTGTCATCTGCCCCAGAATCACCAATCAGCTGTCATCTACCCCAGAATCACCAATCAGCTGCCATCTACCCCAGAATCACCAATCAGCTGTCATCTACCCCAGAATCACCAATCAGCTGTCATCTGCCCCAGAATCACCAATCAGCTGCCATCTACCCCAGAATCACCAATCAGCTGTCGGAATCACATTCCAAATCCATTCCATTCCAAATGATTGACAGGTGAATATAAACATAAGCTGACACAGTTTTACAGCAGAAGTTGAGCAACCAGTTTGAGACCAGAAACAAACTGATGTCATATTGATGTTGTTTTGTACACGCACGCACGCACGCACGCACGCACGCACGCACGCACGCACGCACGCACGCACGCACGCACGCACGCACGCACGCACGCACGCACGCACTCACCATGGTCTTCTCTCTCCCGTCGGCCAGTTTCCGTTTCTTGTGTCCGTGTTTGGCTCCGCCTCCTCCTCGCTCCTCCAGGTCGTTATAGACCCAGCTGAGGTCCTCTAGAAGGATCCACGGACCGCATGTTGGACCTCCTCCTAAACATATATAACAACATATAGGTTATAAACATATACAAATATATATAAACATATAGGTTATAAATATATAACAACATATGTTATAAACATATATAAATATATACATATAGGTTATAAACATATATTAACAGGTAACAGGTACGGTCAGCCCTTTTCCATCTCGCCCCACTACTCTACCTAGCTGTAAATAACAGGTACGGTCGCCCCTTTTCCACCTCGCCCCACTACTCTACCTAGCTGTAAATAACAGGTACGGTCGCCCCTTTTCCACCTCGCCCCACTACTCTACCTAGCTGTAAATAACAGGTACGGTCAGCCCTTTTCCACCTCGCCCCACTACTCTACCTAGCTGTAAATAACAGGTACGGTCAGCCCTTTTCCACCTCGCCCCACTACTCTACCTAGCTGTAAATAACAGGTACGGTCAGCCCTTTTCCACCCTGCCCCACTACTCTACCTAGCTGTAAATAACAGGTACGGTTAGCCCTTTTCCATCTCGCCCCACTACTCTACCTAGCTGTAAATAACAGGTACGGTCAGCCCTTTTCCATCTCGCCCCACTACTCTACCTAGCTGTAAATAACAGGTACGGTCAGCCCTTTTCCACCTCGCCCCACTACTCTACCTAGCTGTAAATAACAGGTACGGTCGCCCCTTTTCCACCTCGCCCCACTACTCTACCTAGCTGTAAATAACAGGTACGGTCGCCCCTTTTCCACCTCGCCCCACTACTCTACCTAGCTGTAAATAACAGGTACGGTCAGCCCTTTTCCACCTCGCCCCACTACTCTACCTAGCTGTAAATAACAGGTACGGTCAGCCCTTTTCCACCTCGCCCCACTACTCTACCTAGCTGTAAATAACAGGTACGGTCAGCCCTTTTCCATCTCGCCCCACTACTCTACCTAGCTGTAAATAACAGGTACGGTCAGCCCTTTTCCACCTCGCCCCACTACTCTACCTAGCTGTAAATAACAGGTACGGTTAGCCCTTTTCCATCTCGCCCCACTACTCTACCTAGCTGTAAATAACAGGTACGGTCAGCCCTTTTCCACCTCGCCCCACTACTCTACCTAGCTGTAAATAACAGGTACGGTCAGCCCTTTTCCACCTCGCCCCACTACTCTACCTAGCTGTAAATAACAGGTACGGTCAGCCCTTTTCCATCTCGCCCCACTACTCTACCTAGCTGTAAATAACAGGTACGGTTAGCCCTTTTCCACCTCGCCCCACTTCTCTACCTAGCTGTAAATAACAAACATAATTCATGTTGGTGATTATATAAAACATAAATTTATCATTGTTAAGTTCACTCTGTATATCCACGGGCATAATAGCATGATGATGTCATTACAAAACATGGGCTACATGGAAGAAATGTGATTAATAAAACGAAATGAACTGCTAGAAGGTCCTAAATTAACTTAATTAATCAGTCACCGTCTCTGTGACATGTTGTTCTTTCTAAATTGTACAGAGTATAGAGATCGACTACTATACAATCAAATAAATCTGTATACAAGATAATTCACCTCCTTTATGTAAGGGATAATGTCTGGCTATGTGGTCGTTGTAGGGAGATAATTCACCTCCTTTATATAAGGGATAATGTCTGGCTAGCTGGTCGTTGTAGGGAGATAATTCACCTCCTGTATGTAAGTGATAATGTCTGGCTAGGTGGTCGTTGTAGGGAAATAATTCACCTCCTTTATGTAAGGGATAATGTCTGGCTAGCTGGTCGTTGTAGGGAGATAATTCACCTCCTTTATGTAAGGGATAATGTCTGGCTAGCTGGTCGTTGTAGGGAGATAATTCACCTCCTTTATGTAAGTGATAATGTCTGGCTAGGTGGTCGTTGTAGGGAGATAATTCACCTCCTTTATGTAAGGGATAATGTCTGGCTAGGTGGTCGTTGTAGGGAGATAATTCACCTCCTTTATGTAAGGGATAATGTCTGGCTAGGTGGTCGTTGTAGGGAGATAATTCACCTCCTTTATGTAAGGGATAATGTCTGGCTAGGTGGTCGTTGTAGGGAGATAATTCACCTCCTTTATGTAAGGGATAATGTCTGGCTAGGTGGTCATTGTAGGGAGATAATTTACCTCCTTTATGTAAGGGATAATGTCTGGCTAGCTGGTCGTTGTAGGGAGATAATTCACCTCCTTTATGTAAGGGATAATGTCTGGCTAGCTGGTCGTTGTAGGGAGATAATTCACCTCCTTTATGTAAGTGATAATGTCTGGCTAGGTGGTCGTTGTAGGGAGATAATTCACCTCCTTTATGTAAGGGATAATGTCTGGCTAGGTGGTCGTTGTAGGGAGATAATTCACCTCCTTTATGTAAGGGATAATGTCTGGCTAGGTGGTCGTTGTAGGGAGATAATTCACCTCCTTTATGTAAGGGATAATGTCTGGTTAGGTGGTCGTTGTAGGGAGATAATTCACCTCCTTTATGTAAGGGATAATGTCTGGCTAGGTGGTCGTTGTAGGGAGATAATTCACCTCCTTTATGTAAGGGATAATGTCTGGCAAGGTGGTCGTTGTAGGGAGATAATTCACCTCCTTTATGTAAGGGATAATGTCTGGCTAGGTGGTCGTTGTAGGGAGATAATTCACCTCCTTTATGTAAGGGATAATGTCTGGCTAGCCGGTCGTTGTAGGGAGATAATTCACCTCCTTTATGTAAGGGATAATGTCTGGCTAGGTGGTCGTTGTAGGGAGATAATTCACCTCCTTTATGTAAGGGATAATGTCTGGCTAGGTGGTCGTTGTAGGGAGATAATTCACCTCCTTTATGTAAGGGATAATGTCTGGCTAGCCGGTCGTTGTAGGGAGATAATTCACCTCCTTTATGTAAGGGATAATGTCTGGCTAGGTGGTCGTTGTAGGGAGATAATTCACCTCCTTTATGTAAGGGATAATGTCTGGCTAGGTGGTCGTTGTAGGGAGATAATTTACCTCCTTTATGTAAGGGATAATGTCTGGCTAGCTGGTCGTTGTAGGGAGATAATTCACCTCCTTTATGTAAGGGATAATGTCTGGCTAGCTGGTCGTTGTAGGGAGATAATTCACCTCCTTTATGTAAGTGATAATGTCTGGCTAGGTGGTCGTTGTAGGGAGATAATTCACCTCCTTTATGTAAGGGATAATGTCTGGCTAGGTGGTCGTTGTAGGGAGATAATTCACCTCCTTTATGTAAGGGATAATGTCTGGCTAGGTGGTCGTTGTAGGGAGATAATTCACCTCCTTTATGTAAGGGATAATGTCTGGTTAGGTGGTCGTTGTAGGGAGATAATTCACCTCCTTTATGTAAGGGATAATGTCTGGCTAGGTGGTCGTTGTAGGGAGATAATTCACCTCCTTTATGTAAGGGATAATGTCTGGCAAGGTGGTCGTTGTAGGGAGATAATTCACCTCCTTTATGTAAGGGATAATGTCTGGCTAGGTGGTCGTTGTAGGGAGATAATTCACCTCCTTTATGTAAGGGATAATGTCTGGCTAGCCGGTCGTTGTAGGGAGATAATTCACCTCCTTTATGTAAGGGATAATGTCTGGCTAGGTGGTCGTTGTAGGGAGATAATTCACCTCCTTTATGTAAGGGATAATGTCTGGCTAGGTGGTCGTTGTAGGGAGATAATTCACCTCCTTTATGTAAGGGATAATGTCTGGCTAGCCGGTCGTTGTAGGGAGATAATTCACCTCCTTTATGTAAGGGATAATGTCTGGCTAGGTGGTCGTTGTAGGGAGATAATTCACCTCCTTTATGTAAGGGATAATGTCTGGCTAGGTGGTCGTTGTAGGGAGATAATTCACCTCCTTTATGTAAGGGATAATGTCTGGCTAGGTGGTCGTTGTAGGGAGATAATTCACCTCCTTTATGTAAGGGATAATGTCTGGCTAGGTGGTCGTTGTAGGGAGATAATTCACCTCCTTTATGTAAGGGATAATGTCTGGCTAGCTGGTCGTTGTAGGGAGATAATTCACCTCCTTTATGTAAGGGATAATGTCTGGCTAGGTGGTCGTTGTAGGGAGATAATTCACCTCCTTTATGTAAGGGATAATGTCTGGCTAGCCGGTCGTTGTAGGGAGATAATTCACCTCCTTTATGTAAGGGATAATGTCTGGCTAGCTGGTTGTTGTAGGGAGATAATTCACCTCCTTTATGTAAGGGATAATGTCTGGCTAGGTGGTCGTTGTAGGGAGATAATTCACCTCCTTTATGTAAGGGATAATGTCTGGCTAGGTGGTCGTTGTAGGGAGATAATTCACCTCCTTTATGTAAGGGATAATGTCTGGCTAGGTGGTCGTTGTAGGGAGATAATTCACCTCCTTTATGTAAGGGATAATGTCTGGCTAGGTGGTCGTTGTAGGGAGATAATTCACCTCCTTTATGTAAGGGATAATGTCTGGCTAGCTGGTCGTTGTAGGGAGATAATTCACCTCCTTTATGTAAGGGATAATGTCTGGCTAGCTGGTCATTGTAGGGAGATAATTCACCTCCTTTATGTAAGGGATAATGTCTGGCTAGGTGGTCGTTGTAGGGAGATAATTCACCTCCTTTATGTAAGGGATAATGTCTGGCTAGCTGGTCATTGTAGGGAGATAATTCACCGACAGGGAGTTTAACCACCGAGACGATCACAATGACCACCTAGCCAGATATTATCTCGCATGGCTACCTAAATTAATAAATTGACCCAAAACACGCGATTGACGCGATTGACCAATCAGAATCAAGCATTCAACCAAGCCATGTAATAAATGAAAATAAGGTCCTGAGAACAACAAGGTCTGACCTGAGAACAACAAGGTCTGACCTGAGAACAACAAGGTCTGACCTGAGAACAACAAGGTCTGACCTGAGAACAGTGTAAGGTCTGACCTGAGAACAGTGTAAGGTCTGACCTGAGAACAGTGTAAGGTCTGACCTGAGAACAGTGTAAGGTCTGACCTGAGAACAGTGTAAGGTCTGACCTGAGAACAGTGCCGGTTGGACAGAAGACACGTAGAGGAATGCGCTGCGGAACAGGACCAGAGCAGCACAGATGACCACCTGGTGGCAGCAGTGAGTCCTGGTGTCTCCCTCCAGGCTGGGCAGGTACCGCCCCAGATCCTTCACCACGTTTAACATCTCACCGTACGACCTAAAACACGCGCACGCACGCACGCGCACACAGACACGCACACACGCACACACAGTAGCATCAGGCAGGTAGAAACACAACTACATAAACATGAAATAAAGATTGTATTTGAGTCCGAGTCGAATCTATTGATTGATTGATTGAAGTATTTATCAAAAGTTTGCAGAATTACAGTACATTTCAAGCACAACTCAATACAAAGACTGTTAACTGTGGACGACACCATAAAGCATTACACTTGTTTACAAGAGGGTCCACCTTTTCACGTACAAATATACACTTCTATAAATATACACTTCTATAAATATACACTTCTATAAATATACACTTCTATAAATATACATAAATATACACTTCTATAAATATACACTTCTATAAATATACATAAATATACACTTCTATAAATATACACTTCTATAAATATACACTTCTATAAAGCCAAAAATAGGAAATCATCATAAAGGAGGTCAAAAGGGGGAAAACATATACAGTGAGGGGCAGGAGGGGTGGGGGTGAAATCAGACTTTACGGGGGCCAGTTTCGAATTGCAGCCGTCCGTAGGTGCCCTTTGAGAGCAGTTTTAAAGGAGTCAAGGGATTCACATGTCTTAATGACTGTTGGTAGGGCGTTCCACAATTTTGTAGCATAGGAGCGAAATTAATTTAGTCCCTTGTTTGTGCCGAATCTGGGTTGCACATGGTTAGTTGAACTCCCTCTGGTGTTGTGGGTGTGGACTTCATTGACATTAAGGACGTATTTAGACAGGTACATGGGTATCTTAGTGAAGTATTTAAACAGGTACATGGGTATCTTAGTGAAGTATTTAGACAGGTACATGGGTATCTTAGTGAAGTATTTAGACAGGTACATGGGTATCTTAGTGAAGTATTTAGACAGGTACATGGGTATCTTGGTGAAGTATTTAGACAGGTACATGGGTATCTTAGTGAAGTATTTAGACAGGTAAATGGGTATCTTAGTGAAGAATTTAGACAGGTACATGGGTATCTTAGTGAAGTATTTAGACAGGTACATGGGTATCTTAGTGAAGTATTTAGACAGGTACATGGGTATCTTAGTGAAGTATTTAGACAGGTACATGGGTATCTTAGTGAAGTATTTAGACAGGTACATGGGTATCTTAGTGAAGTATTTAGACAGGTACATGGGTATCTTAGTGAAGTATTTAGACAGGTACATGGGTATCTTAGTGAAGTATTTAGACAGGTACATGGGTATCTTAGTGAAGTATTTAGACAGGTACATGGGTATCTTAGTGAAGTATTTAGACAGGTACATGGGTATCTTAGTGAAGTATTTAGACAGGTACATGGGTATCTTGGTGAAGTATCTAGACAGGTACATGGGTATCTTAGTGAAGTATTTAGACAGGTACATGGGTATCTTAGTGAAGTATCTAGACAGGTACATGGGTATCTTGGTGAAGTATTTAGACAGGTACATGGGTATCTTAGTGAAGTATTTAGACAGGTACATGGGTATCTTAGTGAAGTATTTAGACAGGTACATGGGTATGACATTCACACCAGAAAGCTTTGCTGCGATTAAAACGAATCCTGCTGCGTATTGTCAGAAAGTGCACTTCGTTTGGTAGGTGTGAAGGCTCATTTGAATCCTAATGCGTATCAAAGAACCGCATTCTACTCCGAGCAAAAACGGGGGTTTCGCTTCGCTTCCAATCGCACTTGATTACGATTCGGTGCAGGTGTGAATGCAATCCGCAGTAAATAAAGGAAATGAAGCAAACAATGTGGCGGGTGAGGAGCTGAACGCAGTTGGAGACAGAGAAGGCATATTTTACGCAGCGCAAAGATGTCCCGTTACCGTGGATAGACGTGGTCGAATGAGAAGACTGAAGCCCTGATCGAAATGAGGACGAGTACATTAATCAATTGCTTAAGGAAACACATACAAACACTGCAGTGTATTATAGACTACAGAATATTCTGTCTGTCTGTCTGTCTGTCTGTCTGTCTGTGCGTGCCGTGAACATGGAGTGCTGTCACTGTGTGGGGACTGGGGAGTAGGGACTTTCATCTCGATACACTTGTAAACATTTTGCGCTGCTGTCTGTTATATCAGTGCGCTCAGTGCTGTGCCTCCATGCCCAAAAGAACAGTGCGTGGCTGCGTGCGGAGAGAGAGAGAGAGAGAGAGAGAGAGAGAGAGAGAGAGAGAGAGAGAGAGAGAGAGAGAGAGGGAGGGAGAGGGAGGGAGGGGGGTCTAGTCCCAGACGGCACGACACATGCACGTTATGAGTATAATTTTATCACCATAGATTTCACTGTGTAGGCTAGTTTATGAATGGAACACATTGATAAAGGTCCCCCCTGCTGTGTTTCCAATTGCTGCGGATGACAGTGTGAAGGCAAACCGCAGCAAATTAAATATGCAAGAATCCCAAATTCTCCGCCCATTCGCATCGAGTCTACCGAAGTATTAGGTGAGAATGTGACCTTAGTGAAGTATTTAGACAGGTACATGGGTATCTTGGTGGTGTATCGAATCTTGTGGACCAATTCCATTGCAAGATGCTGTACTCTGTCATCAACCCTAAGCCATTCCAGCCTGTCAAAGTGGGCATGGGTGAGGTGGGTTCGGAGGGTGAGGCCCAGTAGTAGCTTGACCAGTTTGTTTTCGGAAGTCCGGAGCCTGGTTTTAAGGGCCTTTGAGGTGCTGTGGTACCAAGAGGTGTATGCATAGTCGAAGAAACCTTGTACGAGGGCTCCTGTTTGGGTCTTCAAGGTGTTTTTGTTTACCAGTGAGGAGAGTCTTTCGTTGACTTTTTTGATTACGTTGGTGGCCATTTCATCACCGGAAAGATTAGCCTCCAGGATGGAACCTATAGGTAGGTAATTTCATCTTTGCTAGTTTGATTGTTTGTTATCATCGAGCCAGGTGCAGATTCTACCGAGTTCAGAGCTGAGGGACTTTTCAACCTGCAGTTTGTTCCTGTCAGAGACCAGCAGTGCTGAGTCATCTGCGAACAGGAACATGTTGCAGTCACAAGCTGATGTCATGTCGTTTACATATATTAGGAACAGTAAAGCCCCTAGTATGCTTCCTTGTGGAACTCCACAGCTCACTGGGATGGGGACGACAGTGTTCCGTTCACCTCCACCATGAGTTCTCTCCCCTCCACACACACACACACACACACACACACACACACACACACACACACACACACACACACACACACACACACACACACACACACACACACACACACACACACACACACACACACACACACACACACACACACACACACACACACACACACACACACACACACACACACACACACACACACACACACACACACACGATATAAATGTTAAATCCATAGCTAACCAGGCCACTCTAATAGACTCCTACTCCTCTGATGCATTATCAAAAAATATCATTTTTTTTCCCCCCATACAATCAAGCATTAAAAGTTTAAAACACCGTGTTCTGAAACGAACATGGAGTGAAGGGTTAACACAGCCGAGCACAGCCAGCGAAATGCATGCAGGCTGGCTTTGCAGCTGCCGTTCTGATTGGCCAAAATTCACAACAGCTGTTGTCAAAGTTACCTCACTGATGGACGCCTTGTGAGCTTGTAGATCTGCTATTTTCGTTGTGCAAGACCTTTCTATGGAGCAGCATAGCATTAGCATGTTACGTTACTTTGGAATGGAGTTATACAGGCACGGAGGAGAGGACAGCGCTGGTTGAAAAACGATGGGATGTTATTCATTCAATTCATACAAGCCTAAATGTTCACAACAAGTTACAACCACAGTTCCTTTGGTCTTTATAATGGTTATGATTATTGATCTGGTCCATATAGCTTTAGAAGGAGCTAGGTTATTATTACACGCTAGGCTAATTAAGTTAACAACTGTGCTACATTATTGCATTTAGCTCCCCTCTTGTCTTTTAAAATGTAACCAAACTTTTCCACCCGTTCCACCCACGGCACAAGTTACCATGAGCGTCAGCCCACCGTGGCCCAGTCAGTTTAGAGTTACCATGAGCGTCAGCCCACCGTGGCCCAGTCAGTTACCATGAGCGTCAGCCCACCGTGGCCCAGTCAGTTTAGAGTTACCATGAGCGTCAGCCCACC
The DNA here is from genome assembly GCF_951216825.1 of Electrona antarctica. Lineage (NCBI taxonomy): Eukaryota > Metazoa > Chordata > Actinopteri > Myctophiformes > Myctophidae > Electrona > Electrona antarctica. Next base: position 173,453 of record NW_027638626.1, read on the forward strand.
GTGGCCCAGTCAGTTTAGAGTTACCATGAGCGTCAGCCCACCGTGGCCCAGTCAGTTTAGAGTTACCATGAGCGTCAGCCCACCGTGGCCCAGTCAGTTACCATGAGCGTCAGCCCACCGTGGCCCAGTCAGTTTAGAGTTACCATGAGCGTCAGCCCACCGTGGCCCAGTCAGTTTAGAGTTACCATGAGCGTCAGCCCACCGTGGCCCAGTCAGTTTAGAGTTACCATGAGCGTCAGCCCACCGTGGCCCAGTTTAGAGTTACCATGAGCGTCAGCCCACCGTGGCCCAGTTTAGAGTTACCATGAGCGTCAGCCCACCGTGGCCCAGTTTAGAGTTACCATGAGCGTCAGCCCACCGTGGCCCAGTCAGTTTAGAGTTACCATGAGCGTCAGCCCACCGTGGCCCAGTCAGTTTAGAGTTACCATGAGCGTCAGCCCACCGTGGCCCAGTCAGTTTAGAGTTAGGGTTAGGTTTCTGGTTTAAGGACTTCAGTGTTTTGTACCAAACTATTGTATGAGTACCGAACAAAGAATGTTTGCTTTCGCCATCTTGGTTGAAGAAGAGTCTGGGCAATTAATTAGTCGTATACCTCTGAGGTCAATGATTAAAGTGTTGATTGATGATTCAACCTTGAGGATGAGACTTTTGAGGGGATTAGGTCCACCCATCAAGCCCATTAGTGTCAACCTCAGACCATATTGGTCTGATTTTGAATCTGAATGGCTTTGTGTTACTGCTATTGTCCTGGCTCTGTTCTAATTAAGGGCCATTTAGGAGTTTTAGCATTTAAGGGTTTGTATACTAAGCTGTTCCCTGTGGGCCTATTGGATTGGTATTGTTTAAGCCGTGTGGAAATTTGGTGTTTAATTTTAAAATCCACTGCTTCTCGGCATATCTCCTTTCCCCCTCTGTCCAGGTTTGATTAGATTCTAATCCACAAACCTCCAAGGCACTAATCCCATGGGTCATGAAATGTTGAACAATTAATAAAGTTGTTTCTTTTGCATTATTTATATTATATCTATGTTGGTTTAGTCTATCTGCTATTGTGTTTCTAGTTTCACCCACATATTGTAGGTTGCATTTGTTGCATGTAATTAGATAGACACAGTTACTAGTATTAGCCTGTATGATTTGATTTATTCCCACCATTCTCATTGTGGTTCTATTTTTCACTTGTTGTTTAGGTCTGAAGTAATCCGGTTTCTTGCGTATCGGTCTGTCTGTCTCCTTTAGTTTGCTATGTACAAGGTAATCTTTCAAGTTTTTGTTCTTCCTATATGCTGGTATAATTTTGTATCCGTTAAGTAGGTCATCCGTCCTATTTGCAAAATTCCTCTTTATTTTCATGTTTGTTAACCTGCTTAGTGTCGAATAGGTAGTAACCAAAGCTAGTTTGGGACTCTGGTCCCTTTCTTTCACCTCTAGAAATGTGTCATGTGTTTTTCTAAGGAAGGTTCTTGTGTAACCCCGTTTTCGCAAGGCGTTAAATAGAGTTTGACATGCTATTTTAAAATCACTTTGTTGTGTGCAGATTCTGTGGAATCTCAACAGCTGTGATTTGACTATGCCTCTGTAAGTGTGTGGTGGATGAAAGGAGGTTTTATGTAGGAGAGCGTGTGTGTCGGTTTCTTTAAAATACACTTTGAAATCTAATTTACCACTTGTGTTGAAATTTGGGCCTTTGAAGACAGTAACATCTAGGAAATCTATTTTTTCGGTGCTCGTCACATATTTGATTGTAATTGATCTATGGTGTGTGTTTAGTATATTAATAAACCCTAGTTACCATGAGCGTCAGCCCACCGTGGCCCAGTCAGTTTAGAGTTTATTTGTCCAGTCTAACTTCGAAGAGAGGGGGAGAAAGAAAAAGAAAAACAACCAAAGATAGCCTCCGTGGCAGCCCTTGTGCCACATTTTTATTTATGTTAGTCGCAAACTACAGCAAGCCGCCTTTGTTTTAAATTGTCCCCCATTCGCACGTCGGCAAAGCCGTTCACACCTACGGCTGGAGATGCACGTTTTCAATACCGGTGGCCCCGTCTCACCGTGCTGCGCGCATCACGTGATTAAATAGAATGTGGTATCGGATTGGTGCGGGGTGTACTTGCCGATTCCGATATGACCAAATAAGGGCATATCGGAGGGCATTCCGATACAAGTATCGGTATTGGGACATGCCTAGTTGAAATCTTGGGGGACCTGTCCCTGTTTGATGGAGAGGTTTATTATGTGGTGATGATTGGAGCTATAGAGAAGAGAGTCTAGTCTTTGAGAGACAGGCCAGGTTCAGAGTGAAAGCGGCCATGTCTTTCCGGCACCCCAGAGCTTCTATTTTGAAGGAATCCCGGCACTGATTGTGTTAAGGGTACCTGTTCTTCATGTCTCCTCTCCACTCGCATCTCGTTCCAACCATATTAAAGGTACCTGTAGATATTAAGGGTACCTCTAGGTACCTCTGATAGGTAGGGTTAGGGTACCTCTGATAGGTCGGGTTAGGGTACCTCTAGGTACCTCTGATAGGTAGGTACCTGTTCTTCATGTCTCCTCTCCACTCGCATCTCGTTCCAACCATATTAAAGGTACCTGTAGATATTAAGGGTACCTCTAGGTACCTCTGATAGGTAGGGTTAGGGTACCTCTGATAGGTCGGGTTAGGGTACCTCTAGGTACCTCTGATAGGTAGGTACCTGTTCTTCATGTCTCCTCTCCACTCGCAGCGCGTTCCAACCACACTCAGGACGTCCATCAGTCGCTCCCAGGGTTCTGTCACCACGGACGACTTCTCTGACAGGCCGTCAATCACGTAGCGATGGGAGGAGGAGCCTGGGGGCGGAGACTTCAGAGAGCCCGACTCCTGGGAGCCTGGCGGCAAATCAGGAGAGAGAAGAGAGGAGGAGCTTTTAGAATGAACGCCTCTGATGATGGAAGTTAATTTATTCTCTCTCTCTCTCTCCCCCCCCCTCTCTCTCTCTCTCTCTCTCTCTCTCTCTAAATTGTCCAACAGTTCGATGTTGAGAGAATAATTATGTAAGCTAAACACACATAATAATACTACTACTAATACTAATACTAATAACAACAATAACAATACTAATACTAATACTAATACTAATACTAATACTACTAATAACAACAATAATACTAATACTAATACTAATACTAATACTAATACTAATAATAATAATAATACTAATAATAATAACAACAATAATAACAATACTAATACTAATACTACTAATAATACTACTAATAACAACAACAATAATAACAATACTAATACTAATACTAATACTAATAATAGTTACCGGGCAGATTAAGGGTTGTGTAACAGATGTAAAACTCGGCAGCTTTCAGAAGGTATTTATGCAACAGGCTGGACGGCAGACGCATGTCAGAGTTAGACATGATGAGAGGGAGCACGTCACACACTGTGGAGCGCACGCACACACACACACACACACACACACACACACACACACACACACACACACACACACACACACACACACACACACACACACACACACACACACACACACACACACACACACACACACACAGCTTCATGTTAATACTACTAATACTAACTAGTACTACTACTAATAATACACATGACTGATGTATGGATGAGGAGCTGGGCTGACTCCTGGGTGAGGAAGGGTCTGATTGGCTGACTCCTGGGTGAGGAAGGGTCTGATTGGCTGACTCCTGGGTGAGGAAGGGTCTGATTGGCTGACTTCTGGGTGAGGAAGGGTCTGATTGGCATGTTTCACTGACCAATCAGAGTACAGTACATAGGATGGGACCATTACATCACTGACCAATCAGAGTACAGTATATAGGATGGGACCATTACATCACTGACCAATCAAAGTACAGTATATAGGATGGGACCATGACATCACTGACCAAACAGTTTTCTGAAGCAGTTGACAGGAGAGTCCAGGTTCTCTGAGATCTCGGCTTCCAACAACGTCTCTCCAAGATTCACCTGAAAGAGTTAATGTTGTTATTAAGGGACCAAGAAGTGACAAAGTGTCTTTCGTCACTTATTGTTTTTGTGTTTATTTTTCTTCTCCTTCCGGCAAAAATAGCAGTTCTGGCTGAACCGTGCAGTCGGTTTTCGCGAAACTTGTCAACAGAGGGCCATGCCAAACGGTGACTATGCGAAGCCCATGATGATTGGCCAAATGGTGGCGCTATAGCACTCAATTGAAAATGCAAACTTTGAAGTGCATATCTCATGAACCGTTTGACCGTTGGCAATGACACTTTGATACACATATGTGTCTCCTCATGCCAAACAACTTTTGTGTTCTGACTTTTGACCTCTGACCTTTAGATCACCCGCCATTTTGATTTATATGAAAAACAGTTAAAATGTATCTCTTCCCAGGATCTTTGGTCAAAATGCACGAAAACTTCTACACGTGAACTTTGGAGTTTTTATGAGCCAATGAAAATTGCTGTTTTGTGAAACTTCTTCTTCTGCCCCTAATACCTACATGAAGCGTCATTTGCTTATGACACTTTGCAGTATGGTAGAGGGGCATGCCAAATAGCAGTAGAAACTGCTGTCTTACTGCAATAGGCCAAAGGGGGGCGCTATAGCAATTCTTTGAAAATGAAACCTTTCAACAGTCATAACTCATGCCTCATGGCACTTGTTTCCACATGTTCCTTGACTCATCGGGAACACATCTGTCACTTTGACAAGTAAGCGCCGCCCTCATATTTTCCGCCATTTTGAGCAGTTTGAAGAATGCTTATACCTGATCTTCTGCCTGGTTTTTTGAGCAATTTGCGTGAAACGCTCTAAACACAATGTATGGACCATTATCTGAAATTCCAGTTGAAGAGAACTACGTGAAAACATGAACAGCGAACACACTGTAGTAATGGATAATGACATGCCCAAAACGAGGACACACATGATTGTTATCAAACACACTGAATAATCTTCCTGTTTACATTGTAGTCACTGATTGTCTCTGTGTAGCTCAGTCAGTAGAGCTCTCGCCCTTCGACCACAATGGTGTGAGTTCAAATCCGGGTACCGACAACTCAGCTCGTCAGTCTTATTTGTGCATATTGTTCTTATTGCGTATTGTCTTCTTTCTTGGTCCCGCCTTATCGCTGCTTGCAGCTATATTTATTACTATTATTATTACTAGGTGTGGTAGCACAGCATATGTCAGAACATTGGGTGTGGTAGCACAGCATATGTCAGAACATTGGGTGTGGTAGCACAGCATATGTCAGAACATTGGGTGTGGTAGCACAGCATATGTCAGAACATTGGGTGTGGTAGCACAGCATATGTGGTAGGGTTATCATATCATATGTGGTAGGGTTATCATAGGTGTGGTAGGGTTATCATAGGTGTGGTAGGGTTATCATAGGTGTGGTAGGGTTATCATAGGTGTGGTAGGGTTATCATAGCATATGTGGTAGGGTTATCATAGGTGTGGTAGGGTTATCATAGCATATGGGTTAGGGTTATCATATCATATGTGGTAGGGTTATCATAGCATATGTGGTAGGGTTATCATATCATATGTGGTAGGGTTATCATATCATATGTGGTAGGGTTATCATATCATATGTGGTAGGGTTATCATAGTGGTAGGGTTATCATAGCATATGTGGTAGGGTTATCATAGGTGTGGTAGGGTTATCATAGTGGTAGGGTTATCATAGCATATGTGGTAGGGTTATCATAGGTGTGGTAGGGTTATCATAGTGGTAGGGTTATCATAGTGGTAGGGTTATCATAGTGGTAGGGTTATCATAGCATATGTGGTAGGGTTATCATAGGTGTGGTAGGGTTATCATATCATGTGTGGTAGGGTTATCATAGTGGTAGGGTTATCATAGTGGTAGGGTTATCATAGTGGTAGGGTTATCATAGCATATGTGGTAGGGTTATCATAGGTGTGGTAGGGTTATCATAGTGGTAGGGTTATCATAGGTGTGGTAGGGTTATCATAGTGGTAGGGTTATCATAGCATGTGTGGTAGGGTTATCATAGCATATGTGGTAGGGTTATCATAGGTGTGGTAGGGTTATCATATCATAGGTGTGGTAGGGTTATCATATCATAGGTGTGGTAGGGTTATCATATCATGTGTGGTAGGGTTATCATATCATATGTGGTAGGGTTATCATATCATATGTGGTAGGGTTATCATATCATATGTGGTAGGGTTATCATATCATGTGTGGTAGGGTTATCATATCATATGTGGTAGGGTTATCATATCATATGTGGTAGGGTTATCATAGGTGTGGTAGGGTTATCATATCATATGTGGTAGGGTTATCATATCATAGGTGTGGTAGGGTTATCATATCATATGTGGTAGGGTTATCATAGGTGTGGTAGGGTTATCATATCATATGTGGTAGGGTTATCATAGGTGTGGTAGGGTTATCATAGGTGTGGTAGGGTTATCATAGGTGTGGTAGGGTTATCATAGGTGTGGTAGGGTTATCATAGGTGTGGTAGGGTTATCATAGGTGTGGTAGGGTTATCATAGGTGTGGTAGGGTTATCATAGGTGTGGTAGGGTTATCATAGGTGTGGTAGGGTTATCATAGGTGTGGTAGGGTTATCATATCATAGGTGTGGTAGGGTTATCATAGGTGTGGTAGGGTTATCATATCATAGGTGTGGTAGGGTTATCATAGGTGTGGTAGGGTTATCATATCATAGGTGTGGTAGGGTTATCATAGGTGTGGTAGGGTTATCATAGGTGTGGTAGGGTTATCATAGGTGTGGTAGGGTTATCATAGGTGTGGTAGGGTTATCATATCATAGGTGTGGTAGGGTTATCATATCATAGGTGTGGTAGGGTTATCATAGGTGTGGTAGGGTTATCATATCATAGGTGTGGTAGGGTTATCATATCATAGGTGTGGTAGGGTTATCATATCATAGGTGTGGTAGGGTTATCATATCATATGTGGTAGGGTTATCATATCATATGTGGTAGGGTTATCATATCATAGGTGTGGTAGGGTTATCATATCATATGTGGTAGGGTTATCATAGGTGTGGTAGGGTTATCATAGGTGTGGTAGGGTTATCATAGGTGTGGTAGGGTTATCATAGGTGTGGTAGGGTTATCATAGGTGTGGTAGGGTTATCATAGGTGTGGTAGGGTTATCATATCATATGTGGTAGGGTTATCATATCATATGTGGTAGGGTTATCATATCATAGGTGTGGTAGGGTTATCATATCATATGTGGTAGGGTTATCATATCATATGTGGTAGGGTTATCATATCATAGGTGTGGTAGGGTTATCATATCATATGTGGTAGGGTTATCATATCATAGGTGTGGTAGGGTTATCATATCATATGTGGTAGGGTTATCATATCATATGTGGTAGGGTTACCATATCATATGTGGTAGGGTTATCATAGGTGTGGTAGGGTTATCATATCATAGGTGTGGTAGGGTTATCATATCATATGTGGTAGGGTTATCATATCATATGTGGTAGGGTTACCATATCATATGTGGTAGGGTTATCATAGGTGTGGTAGGGTTATCATATCATATGTGGTAGGGTTATCATAGGTGTGGTAGGGTTATCATATCATATGTGGTAGGGTTATCATAGGTGTAGTAGGGTTATCATAGGTGTGGTAGGGTTATCATATCATATGTGGTAGGGTTATCATAGGTGTAGTAGGGTTATCATATCATATGTGGTAGGGTTATCATAGGTGTGGTAGGGTTATCATATCATAGGTGTGGTAGGGTTATCATATCATATGTGGTAGGGTTATCATATCATATGTGGTAGGGTTACCATATCATATGTGGTAGGGTTACCATATCATAGGTGTGGTAGGGTTATCATATCATATGTGGTAGGGTTATCATATCATATGTGGTAGGGTTATCATATCATATGTGGTAGGGTTACCATATCATATGTGGTAGGGTTATCATATCATATGTGGTAGGGTTATCATAGGTGTGGTAGGGTTACCATATCATATGTGGTAGGGTTACCATATCATATGTGGTAGGGTTATCATAGGTGTGGTAGGGTTATCATATCATATGTGGTAGGGTTATCATATCATAGGTGTGGTAGGGTTACCATATCATATGTGGTAGGGTTACCATATCATATGTGGTAGGGTTACCATATCATATGTGGTAGGGTTATCATAGGTGTGGTAGGGTTACCATATCATATGTGGTAGGGTTACCATATCATATGTGGTAGGGTTATCATAGGTGTGGTAGGGTTACCATATCATATGTGGTAGGGTTATCATATCATAGGTGTGGTAGGGTTACCATATCATATGTGGTAGGGTTATCATAGGTGTGGTAGGGTTACCATATCATATGTGGTAGGGTTATCATAGGTGTGGTAGGGTTACCATATCATATGTGGTAGGGTTATCATAGGTGTGGTAGGGTTATCATAGGTGTGGTAGGGTTATCATAGGTGTGGTAGGGTTATCATATCATATGTGGTAGGGTTACCATATCATATGTGGTAGGGTTACCATATCATATGTGGTAGGGTTACCATATCATATGTGGTAGGGTTACCATATCATATGTGGTAGGGTTATCATATCATATGTGGTAGGGTTATCATAGGTGTGGTAGGGTTATCATATCATAGGTGTGGTAGGGTTACCATAGGTGTGGTAGGGTTATCATAGGTGTGGTAGGGTTATCATAGGTGTGGTAGGGTTACCATATCATATGTGGTAGGGTTATCATAGGTGTGGTAGGGTTATCATATCATAGGTGTGGTAGGGTTACCATAGGTGTGGTAGGGTTACCATATCATATGTGGTAGGGTTATCATAGGTGTGGTAGGGTTATCATAGGTGTGGTAGGGTTATCATATCATAGGTGTGGTAGGGTTATCATATCATATGTGGTAGGGTTATCATATCATATGTGGTAGGGTTACCATATCATATGTGGTAGGGTTACCATATCATAGGTGTGGTAGGGTTATCATATCATATGTGGTAGGGTTATCATATCATATGTGGTAGGGTTACCATATCATATGTGGTAGGGTTATCATATCATATGTGGTAGGGTTATCATAGGTGTGGTAGGGTTACCATATCATATGTGGTAGGGTTACCATATCATATGTGGTAGGGTTATCATAGGTGTGGTAGGGTTATCATATCATATGTGGTAGGGTTATCATATCATAGGTGTGGTAGGGTTACCATATCATATGTGGTAGGGTTACCATATCATATGTGGTAGGGTTATCATAGGTGTGGTAGGGTTACCATATCATATGTGGTAGGGTTACCATATCATATGTGGTAGGGTTATCATAGGTGTGGTAGGGTTACCATATCATATGTGGTAGGGTTATCATATCATAGGTGTGGTAGGGTTACCATATCATATGTGGTAGGGTTATCATAGGTGTGGTAGGGTTACCATATCATATGTGGTAGGGTTATCATAGGTGTGGTAGGGTTACCATATCATATGTGGTAGGGTTATCATAGGTGTGGTAGGGTTATCATAGGTGTGGTAGGGTTATCATAGGTGTGGTAGGGTTACCATATCATATGTGGTAGGGTTATCATAGGTGTGGTAGGGTTATCATAGGTGTGGTAGGGTTATCATAGGTGTGGTAGGGTTATCATATCATATGTGGTAGGGTTATCATATCATATGTGGTAGGGTTACCATATCATATGTGGTAGGGTTACCATATCATATGTGGTAGGGTTATCATATCATATGTGGTAGGGTTATCATAGGTGTGGTAGGGTTATCATATCATAGGTGTGGTAGGGTTACCATAGGTGTGGTAGGGTTATCATAGGTGTGGTAGGGTTATCATAGGTGTGGTAGGGTTACCATATCATATGTGGTAGGGTTATCATAGGTGTGGTAGGGTTATCATATCATAGGTGTGGTAGGGTTACCATAGGTGTGGTAGGGTTACCATATCATATGTGGTAGGGTTATCATAGGTGTGGTAGGGTTACCATAGGTGTGGTAGGGTTACCATATCATATGTGGTAGGGTTATCATAGGTGTGGTAGGGTTACCATATCATATGTGGTAGGGTTATCATAGGTGTGGTAGGGTTATCATAGGTGTGGTAGGGTTATCATAGGTGTGGTAGGGTTATCATATCATAGGTGTGGTAGGGTTACCATAGGTGTGGTAGCACAGCATATGTCAGAACATTGGGTGTGGTAGCACAGCATATGTCAGAACATTGGGTGTGGTAGCACAGCATATGTCAGAACATGCCAGCCATATACGGAGATCTACAGTATACCCCAACAGTGGTCAATAAAGATTCTGAGAATTGCGTGCACGCGATTCACTTACAGTACAGTAGACAGTACAGTAACAAAACGCATTTGACATAACACCATGATTCTCAGAATCTTTATTGATCAGCCCCAATGGGCACTGTTGACCCCTATACTGTAGATCTCCATATATGGAGCTGGCATTTCTGACATATGCTGTGCTACCACACCCAACAAGCACTATAAGAGTAATAATAATGTGTGTGTGTATATATATATATATATATATATATATATATATATATTTGACAGCTTTAGTTACTTTGGGATTTGGATTATCATTACAAAACGTCATACACTAACCACTACAGCCCTATATGCATTTCGGCCATTTGAAAATAGCTAATCTACAATAGAGACTGACACGGGAGTGGATTTTCACTCCTGTCCTGTCCCACTCCCACAGAAAAAATCCTGTCCTGTCCCAATCCTGGGCCAGAGTTTAAAAAAAAATCCCATCCTGTCCCACTCCTGTAGAATGACTCCTGATCCCATCCCGCTCCCACTCGAAATTACTCCCTTTTTTTTTTTTTAGTTAGTCATTAGGCAATTGATCGATCCATCCATATATCCATCTATCTATCTAGGCCTATCTATCTATGACTTCTGGCTTCTCAAGACAGATATCCTACCAATAAAATTTAAATAAATAAAGTGTTGGATTTAACTTTGACTACCAAATACAGTTCCGACACTTAATTTAAGTCCTAGGACACTGTTTTTCCCTGAACAGAACTTAAAGCTTAACAGTTAACAAGTGCTTTGTCAATTAAGATAAAAAAAAACCCTCAGTGTTAATTTAACTCTATATGAATATTTATTCAGTGTACAAGTCTATGTGTATGGCAGTGGTTCCCAGGGGTCCTTGAGAGAGTTCCAGGGGGTCCCCAGCTAAATAATAGTTTGTAACCAAATGGACCCTTATGGGTCTAACAAATTATGTTATGGGAGTGTACAAATGGAACCAAATGTTGTTCCATTTGTACACTCAGGTTAAATTAACTTGATTGATTTTACAATATAATTTGGGGGTCCCAGCGATAAAAATGCCATTAAATGGGGGTCCGTAGACTAATGCATGTCAAACTGGGGGTCCTTGAAATTAAAATGGTTGAGAATCACAGCTAGAACCGTAATAAAAATCTTCTCTTATGGGGGTCCCCGCCCCTGGCATCTTTTCAAATGGGGGTCCGCGGGCTAATAAATGTCGATTTAGGGGTCCTTGACACGAACATGTTTGGGAACCACTGGTGTATGGGACTCAGTTGGGAGAAAGAAGGGAGACGATGTATTGTAGAACATTCGCTCAGACAGCCGTTCAGGGAGCTAGCTAACAGTAACAGCGTTAGCATGTAGCTAACGTAGCATCACAATTGAAAGTTGCAACGTTGCCACTGCCAGGGGAAACAAATGCATCAGGATGATCTGGCTATAAATAATCGATTAAATCACGGCACCGGCGCGATGCAGAATCATACACGGCCGCATTGCGATGTCTTCATATAAAACTGTAAAAGACGTCCAGCCCGACTGGATTGCATGGAGGAATTTTTTGTGTTGTGGAATGTGGAAGGCAGCACTAGCACTGCTGGATTATGGGTAACTATGTAGTTATTTTGACCTGTGTCAGCAAGTCAAAAGAGTGTTGGCTCACAGAAAGATGACTACAACAAAAATGGGTGCTTCTGTTCTTTTGGTTGGAACTTGGCAGCGCGACCAACGTCATTCACGCTCCTGCACGCTCATTCCCGTCCCGTCCTGATCACGGGATAATTAAAAATATTAATCCCATCCCGCGGGAATCCGGCGGGAATCCCGTGTCCCGCGGGAGTCCCGACAAAATGTCAGTCTCTAATCTACAAGCACCACATTTCCCTCTACCATGTGTTCTTGCTTACTGTAAATTTCTCTGGACTAAGAGCATCTGCTAAATGTGTAAATGGTTGTCCCTCAGAGCTGGCACACAAGAGTGTGGAGCTGGACGTCCTCGCCCAGTATTCCCTGGGGACACTAGTGAGGTTCTTGCTAACCCGTTTTTCAGTCGTTTATATCAAGATGTACTGAACTTACTTACTTGTACTTCAACAGTCAATTAACTGGCGAACGGTAGATGGGATAAATATAATTATTTTTTCTTATGAAGGCCTATATAAGGCCTATGGCCTATATGTCGCTATAGGCCTTATTTTGTGAATATTTAGTTGTTCAGGTCCATGTCTTCTCTAAAGTTATCTCTGGTGGGCGCAAGCTGCTTTCTAATAGCCAATTACTGACGAACTGTAGATGGGATCAATGTGTACCGTTTTCCTTGTGAAAGTACACATTCAGGGCTTTCATTCGGTGTATAGTATGTATAGAATATTTGTTGTGTTCATTTTTATATCTGCCTGTCAATGTCTGTGACCTTAAACCTTCCATAACTCCGCTTTCTGTTCAAGATAATCACTTTCAGGCAAAAGCAGGTGTTAAAAAAGGTCTATATCTCCAGAATGGAAGATGGTAAAATCAATTTTTGTTTAAATTGGAGTGGACAAATTAAGCTTTCTTTTGATGTATGCGGTGTGATTCTCGCTATAAGAGAACATTTTGCTGTGGGCCCCGGAAAAGGTCCTTCCTTCAATGTTAACCATTCATTAATGTTAATGATTGTGTAGCAACCAAATAACTCCTGTTATGGCCCGATCTTAGCTTTGGTTATTTTCAAAATAAGAAGAGGACATGTTTCCTCTTTAAAACTGTGTTTCTGAGCCCAGATACAGCAACGTGCAGCTAGCCAGTCGCGGTGTGGGAGGCAGACATGGAAGTGAGGAAGAGAGAGGTTCATTAACTAGATTAATAAGTATTACTACTATAAATACTCACTCCATGCTGTACTACAGACTCAGGTATAAATACTGTGGTATTAGCAGGGGGCAGCAGATGGGTTAATACTCACTCCATGCTGTACTACAGACTCAGGGAATCTCTTCAGGAGCAGCAACAACATCTCAGCTTTCTCCAACGTGTTGAAACATTGTTCTGTCGCTTTAAGAAGCATCTCACACTGAACTCTGCCCGGCAACGTCTCAAACACACCTGGAATAAATATTAATAATACAAATAAATACACTGTAAATCTCACGCTGCGTTCATGATTTGAGGCTTTTTGTTCAAAACGGACCAATACTGCAAACTTTGGAAGCCAATGAGGAATATGAAATATGGGACAGATCACATGTGGTGGGATGTTTGATCACATGACTATAGAGATACCGTGTACCGATTGGTGGGATGTTTGGACGGTGGGTGGGGGGGGATTCAGATTTTACGGGGGCCAGTTTCGAATTGCAGCTGTCCGTAGGTGCCCTTTGAGAGCGGTTTTGAAGGAGTCAAGGGATTCACATGTCTTAATGACTGTTGGTAGGGCGTTCCACATTTTGGTGGCATAGGAGCGCAAATAATTTAGTCCCTTGTTTGTGCCGAATCTGGGTTGTACATGGTTTGTTGCACTCCCTCTGGTGTTGTGGGTGTGGACTTCGTTAACACTCCGAACGCCCAGGACGAAGTTCTTTGTCCTTTCTATTAGTAACGCCCGTCGCCCAGGACGAAGTATTGTCCAAAAGACGAAGTTTATTGATACGAGAACGGATCGCCTGGCTGTATAGCCCAGGTGCGCCTGCTGGGCTCTCCTCGGTGACGCGCAAGAGTGAGACGTCATCCAAAAACTCCCTCCCCTGTTTAGCTGATGAAAACGAAAATCTTAAAACGTTCATAACTCGCGATCTAAATCATCCCGTCTTTTTCTGAAAAAAGATCCTATGTTAGACGGCGCTCCGCGGTCCAGTCGCTAGTCTCAATAGATTTATTCCCGTTGTTGTCGCTCGATTCTAGAGTGGTGTGGCTATTGTTAGCTGCTACACAACATCATGAACTTCCGGCCGGTCCGTCCGGAAAAGGCGTCCGTGTTTATAAATCGACTTGGCGCATGAATGTAATGGATTAAATAGTTCCGGGCAATTTTATCATTAAGGAAGTATTTAGACAGGTACACATTGACAGCAGGTCAACGGTTTTCCCTTGGCCTCTAGGGAGTATGAATGCAAAGTTTCACACAGAGCGGTGCAGAATCGGCCTGTTTATAGCGCCACCATGAGGCCTGTTTATAGCGCCACCATGAGGCCTGTTTATAGCGCCACCATGAGGCCTGTTTATAGCGCCACCATGAGGCCTGTTTATAGCGCCACCATGAGGCCGATTTGAAAATGTTTGAAGTAAAGTTACGACGAGTTTCTCTGTGTGAAGATATCAATAATAATATGTATATAGCTGTAGGAGTAATATAATGTATATACTTATAACGGTATATATTATAATATATACCGTATATAGATATCTGTAATAACATAAATATCATTATTACGTTGTATCTATAAGGTATTATAACATCTGATTATAAAACATAATATATACCTTGTAAAAGAGTGTTTGTCCTGACAGTCTAAAAGTTATATATAACTATAACATTATGATTATAAATAACATACGGTAAATATAATAATTACCTTGTAAAAAGGCAGAGTGTTTGTCCTGACAGTCTTGGCGCAGAGCAGACGTGATCACACCGATCTCTCTCCAAACCACAGGCTGCTCTGGGAAGTTTAGAAACCTGGAAATATAAAATATATATAAAATATAAAGTTTATAAACTCAATTTAGTGAGTCTAAGGATGCAGGATGCAGGCTAGACCGAGGCTAAATTAAAATGTATGTGTCAGTTTGACCCACCAGTTCTGGAGATGTGGCTTATAGAGTAATGTCTTGCAGAGAAACAGCGAGTTGAGAAAACAGGCTTGAAAAAGGTTCACTTCTGTGGACTCTAACATTACACCTAGCTACATGTTTAAGCATTTATTTCATATTTACATGTCTTCTGTGGACTCTAACGTTACACCTAGCTACATGTTTAAGCATTTATTTCATATTTACATGTCTTCTGTGGACTCTAACATTACACCTAGCTACATGTTTGAGCATTTATTTCATATTTACATGTCTTCTGTGGACTCTAACATTACACCTAGCTACATGTTTAAGCATTTATTTCATATTTACATGTCTTCTGTGGACTCTAACATTACACCTAGCTCACACACACCTAGCTCACTCACTCACACACACACACACACACACACACACACACACACACACACACACACACACACACACACACACACACACACACACACACACACACACACACACACACACACACACACACACACACACAAATTATATTTACATAGTTTTATTTATAATTTATAATTAAATCTACTCACATGTCATACAGCAGGCGGCCTGCGGGGGCAGTCCTCTCTGCATTCCGTTCGATCATGTACATCTCGTACTGAAAAGACACAATATAAACAAAAATAAATAAATAATAATAATAATAATAATAACTAATTAAAGCCATTCCTGTCCACGTTAGCCCATTTAGGCTAGACGTCGACATTTAAAGAATGTCTTCTAAATCCTGACAGTTATCTGAAATACCTATGTTTCTATGTCAAGGACCCCAACAATTATTTGTAATTGGCCGCCGACCCCCATCTGAAAATATGTAGTTCCAGGCCCCCCCCCCTCCCAGAAGCAAAGATTTGAGTTGAAAACGTTTGCTCTGAAAGAACCGAAAAAAAAGAACTGGCGAGCAGGCGTTGATACGGATCCCCAGTGGCGAGCGTGTTAGACAGGCAGAGTGCTCCCCCCCCCCCCCCCCGCCGCGGCAGCGTTGTCTTCGTTGTTTAACATTGTTCATATTCACAAGGTCACAAGGTCACCTGTTATCTTAGGAGACACTTTATCTAGTTTCTGCCTGTTTTCCTAGGAGACACTTTATCTAGTGGACCCCCAGAGGACCCCCAGAGGACCACCATGTCTGCTCAGAAGGACTGTGAGTTCCTGGTGAAGAGAGCCAGAGATCTGGTGACAGAAGACCCGTGTGCCGCCAAGGCCTGGTTGATCACGGCCCGGACCCTGTACCCTAGTGACTTCAATATCCAGGTAACACTTTATGTTGTGGATCACCACAACATAATGTTTAAAACACCAAAAGGGTTTCCCGCCAAAAATGGGTTAAGAGGCAAATATCCACCAATCAGAACTGGGAGCAGAGCTAAGTAACTCTAACGAAGGACGAGGATTTTCAACCAATCCAGTGAGGCGACTCATGACTCTGTCCAACCAATCCAGTGAGGCGACTCATGACTCTGTACGACCAATCCAGTGAGGCGACTCATGACTCTGTACGACCAACTATTCAAAAGTTATGGTAAAATATAGAAACTATGAAATACTGACCAATCAGAAGAGGGGGTGGAGCTAGGCAACACCAATGAAAGACAAGGACTTTAAACCGAGTTTGGGACATACACATAAACTTGACCTTGTATCTTTTGCACAACTTGTTTAGCGTCTCAAAAACACTTTTCACAATTTACAATTTACAATTTACAATTTAGGCATTTAGCAGACGCTCTTAATCCAGAGCGATTTACATTAGGCAGGAACAAAAGTATGGGAATACATCACATATATAAAATGCATTTATCAAGAAACATGCGTAAGCTAAGAACGTAACTAGAACATATCTATATAATGACACTATACATATTAACTATACATATATACTATACTATGCTATACATATGTAGGCTACTATGATGTGCTATGACTATATACAATGCAATTATTGTGCTGTCTACATGACATGCTATAAGTCTGTTTCAAATGCTATCTAAGTCTAAAAAGTGCTATCTAAGGGGGTAGGATAAGTGCTATGGGCCATGATGGAGTCTGAAAAGGTGGGTCTTCAGACTACGGCGGAAGATTGGGAGTGATGCTGCAGTTATGACTGCAACGGGGAGTGCATTCCACAGTTTTGGGGCCAGAAGGGAGAAGAATCATGTAAAAAGAATCATAGAGTTGAGCCAGAAGGCAAAGCGCTCTGTCTACCGAGCAATCTTCGTTCCTACTCTCACCTTATATGGTCATGAAGTGTTCCTACTCTCACCTATGGTCATGAAGTGTTCCTACTCTCACCTATGGTCATGAAGTGTTCCTACTCTCACCTATGGTCATGAAGTGTTCCTACTCTCACCTATGGTCATGAAGTGTTCCTACTCTCACCTATGGTCATGAAGTGTTCCTACTCTCACCTATGGTCATGAAGTGTTCCTACTCTCACCTATGGTCATGAAGTGTTCCTACTCTCACCTATGGTCATGAAGTGTTCCTACTCTCACCTATGGTCATGAAGTGTTCCTACTCTCACCTATGGTCATGAAGTGTTCCTACTCTCACCTATGGTCATGAAGTGTTCCTACTCTCACCTATGGTCATGAAGTGTTCCTACTCTCACCTATGGTCATGAAGTGTTCCTACTCTCACCTATGGTCATGAAGTGTTCCTACTCTCACCTATGGTCATGAAGTGTTCCTACTCTCACCTATGGTCATGAAGTGTTCCTACTCTCACCTATGGTCATGAAGTGTTCCTACTCTCACCTATGGTCATGAAGTGTTCCTACTCTCACCTATGGTCATGAAGTGTTCCTACTCTCACCTATGGTCATGTAGTGTTCCTACTCTCACCTATGGTCATGAAGTGTTCCTACTCTCACCTATGGTCATGAAGTGTTCCTACTCTCACCTATGGTCATGAAGTGTTCCTACTCTCACCTATGGTCATGTAGTGTTCCTACTCTCACCTATGGTCATGAAGTGTTCCTACTCTCACCTATGGTCATGAAGTGTGGGTCATGACCGAAAGAATAAGGTCGCGAATACAAGCGGCCAAAATGAGTTTTCTCCGACGGGTGGCTGGCATCTCCCTTAGAGGTGAGAAGTTCAGTCACACGGGAGAGACTCGGAGTTGAACCACTGCTCCTTCGCCTGGAAAGGAGCCAGCTTAGGGTGGTTCGGGCATCTGGTTAGGATGCCTCTCGGGCGTCTCCATAGGGATGTCCTCGAGGCACGTCCCACTGGGAGGAGACCCCGGAGCATTGATTGATTGATTGATTGAAAAATGTATTAACAGTTTGCAGAATTACAGTACATTTCAAGCACAAACTCAATACAAAGGCTGTTAACTGTGAGTGGACGACCCAATTAAGCATTACACTTGTTTCCAATAGGGTCCACCATGTTCAAATCATCAAAAACATTTAGAGACGTACAAATAGACACTTCTATATAGACAAAGGACAGAACAGGAATTCATCATAAAGGAGGTAAAAAGGGAAAAGAAACATATACAGTGAGGGAAAAAAAGATTCACGTTCAGCTCCGTTAATTTGTAGACCAAAGACCAGATGGATTATATCTCCACTGGGAGATATAAATATATATCAGTGAGACATAATTACATCTCATACTGACAAAACATCAGGTGATACCAGATGCTGTTACCTGGATATTGAAGTCACTAGGGTACAGGGTTACACCATAAAGTGTTACCTGGATATTGAAGTCACTAGGGTACAGGGTTACACCATAAAGTGTTACCTGGATATTGAAGTCACTAGGGTACAGGGTTACACCATAAAGTGTTACCTGGATATTGAAGTCACTAGGGTACAGGGTTACACCATAAAGTGTTACCTGGATATTGAAGTCACTAGGGTACAGGGTTACACCATAAAGTGTTACCTGGATATTGAAGTCACTAGGGTACAGTGTTACACCATAAAGTGTTACCTGGATATTGAAGTCACTAGGGTACAGGGTCCGGGCCGTGATCAACCAGGCCTTGGCGGCACACGGGTCTTCTGTCACCAGATCTCTGGCTCTCTTCACCAGGAACTCACAGTCCTTCTGAGCAGACATGGTGGTCCTCTGGGGGTCCTCTGGGGGTCCACTAGATAAAGTGTCTCCTAGGAAAACAGGCAGAAACTAGATAAAGTGTCTCCTAGGTAGGAAAACAGGCAGAAACTAGATAAAGTGTCTCCTAAGATAACAGATAGAAACTAGATAAAGTGTCTCCTAGGATAACAGGCAGAAACTAGATGAAGTGTCTCCTAAGATAACAGATAGAAACTAGATAAAGTGTCTCCTAGGATAACAGGCAGAAACTAGATGAAGTGTCTCCTAGGAAAACAGGCAGAAACTAGATGAAGTGTCTCCTAGGATAACAGGCAGAAACTAGATAAAGTGTCTCCTAGGAAAACAGGCAGAAACTAGATAAAGTGCCCCTCGGGGCACAGGTCTCCACCAGGGCAGGGCAGGGCAGGTTATTGTGGCCTCCTGGTGGCGTTATAATAGGCCAATCTGAAAAGGGTGACATTTTTTATTACGCCTTTGATGGAAATTGGATGATTTGAGGCATTTTGTTCCAAAAATGTGTTTTGCAAAAATCCACCTGTTGGTGGTGCTATAACAGGCCAATGTGAAAAGGGTGGGATATATATTCCTCAGCCTAGTAGGAAAGTCTGTGAAAGATTTCACGTAAATTGCACACTGCGTTCATGATTTGAGGCTTTTTGTTCAAAACGGGCCAATCCTGCAAACTTTGAAAGCCAATGTTAGCGAATTAGGATGGAATATGAAATATCGGACAGATCCGGCTTGAACACATGACTATAGAGATAGTGTGTAACGATTTGCATTTTTGGACAGAATCTGGAGGAGAAATAGCAAAAAATGTGTTTTTCAAAAGTTGGCCTCCTGGTGGCGCTATAACAGGCCGTTCTGGAAAATATGGGGCAGAGGTTCATCGTTGGCATCCAGGGAGTGTGTGTGCAAAATTTGGCATCCATCGACCGGGTTAACGGTGCCGTAGATTAGCTGTACACAGACCTACGGACGGACGGAGTGCAAAACATACTCTCTCCCCAAGAGTCCCCATGCCTTCAGCCTGGTGGTGACAATGAACCTAGCATCTGTTTACTAGGATAGCAGGTATAAACAATGAACCTAGCATCTGTTTACTAGGATAGCAGGTATAAACAATGAACCTAGCATCTGTCTAGACTGTTTTCAACCAGGGGTCCTTGAGGGGGTTCCAGGTGGTCCAGGGACCCCCAGTGGTCCTTGAGGGGGTTCCAGGTGGTCCCCATGCAACTAAATGATAGAGAGTTGGTAAATGGACTCTTGAGACAGTTCAATTAAAACAAATGGACCTTCATTTTACTCTCTCAAGAGTTACATTATTGTTAAACATCTGCATTAGTTAATTTACAAGAATTCTACACAATTAGCGAATGTAGAAGAATTGTTATTTTGATCAACGTTGCCTTATCTCTCCTAATGGTACCAACATCATGTTATCTCTCCTAATGGTACCGACATCATGTTATCTCTCCTAATGGTACCGACATCATGTTATCTCTCCTAATGGTACCAACATCATGTTATCTCTCCTAATGGTACCGACACCATGTTATCTCTCCTAATGGTACCAACATCATGTTATCTCTCCTAATGGTACCGACATCATGTTATCTCTCTTAATGGTACCGACATCATGTTATCTCTCCTAATGGTACCGACATCATGTTATCTCTCCTAATGGTACCGACACCATGTTATCTCTCCTAATAGTACCAACACCATGTTATCTCTCCTAATGGTACCAACACCATGTTATCTCTCCTAATGGTACCGACACCATGTTATCTCTCCTAATGGTACCGACATCATGTTATCTCTCCTAATGGTACCAACACAATGTTATCTCTCCTAATGGTACCGACATCATGTTATCTCTCCTAATGGTACCAACACCATGTTATCTCTCCTAATGGTACCAACACCATGTTATCTCTCCTAATGGTACCGACATCATGTTATCTCTCCAAATGGTACCGACACCATGTTATCTCTCCTAACGGTACCGACATCATGTTATCTCTCCTAATGGTACCGACACCATGTTATCTCTCCTAATGGTACCGACACCATGTTATCTCTCCTAATGGTACCGACATCATGTTATCTCTCCTAATGGTACCAACATCATGTTATCTCTCCTAATGGTACCAACATCATGTTATCTCTCCTAATGGTACCGACATCATGTTATCTCTCCTAATGGTACCAACACCATGTTATCTCTCCTAATGGTACCAACATCATGTTATCTCTCCTAATGGTACCGACATCATTTTATCTCTCCTAATGGTACCGACATCATGTTATCTCTCCTAATGGTACCGACACCATGTTATCTCTCCTAATGGTACCAACATCATGGTATCTCTTCTAATGGTACCAACATCATGTTATCTCTCCAAATGGTACCAACATCATGTTATCTCTCCAAATGGTACCAACATCATGTTATCTCTCCTAATGGTACCAACATCATGTTATCTCTCATAATGGTACCAACACCATGTTATCTCTCCTAATGGTACCAACATCATGTTATCTCTCCTAATGGTACCAACATCATGGTATCTCTCCTAATGGTACCAACACCATGTTATCTCTCCTAATGGTACCAACATCATGTTATCTCTCCTAATGGTACCAACACCATGTTATCTCTCCTAATGGTACCAACACCATGTTGTCTCTCCTAATGGTACATGTTATCTCTCCTAATGGTACCAACACCATGTTATCTCTCCTAATGGTACCAACACCATGTTATCTCGCCTAATGGTACCAACATCATGTTATCTCTCCTAATGGTACCAACATCATGTTATCTCTCCTAATGGTACCAACATCATGTTGTCTCTCCTAATGGTACCAACATCATGTTATCTCTCCTAATGGTACCAACACCATGTTATCTCTCCTAATGGTACCAACACCATGTTATCTCTCCTAATGGTACCAACATCATGTTATCTCTCCTAATGGTACCAACACCATGTTATCTCTCCTAATGGTACCAACATCATGTTATCTCTCCTAATGGTACCAACACCATGTTATCTCTCCTAATGGTACCAACACCATGTTATCTCTCCTAATGGTACCAACACCATGTTATCTCTCCTAATGGTACCAACATCATGTTGTCTCTCCTAATGGTACCAACACCATGTTATCTCTCCTAATGGTACCAACACCATGTTATCTCTCCTAATGGTACCAACACCATGTTATCTCTCCTAATGGTACCAACATCATGTTATCTCTCCTAATGGTACCAACATCATGTTATCTCTCCTAATGGTACCAACATCATGTTATCTCTCCTAATGGTACCAACATCATGTTATCTCTCCTAATGGTACCAACACCATGTTATCTCTCCTAATGGTACCAACATCATGTTATCTCTCCTAATGGTACCAACATCAATACAGCATTGAATTGTTGACAACATATTATCCTACAATAACAACAATATTCTTTAGTTTTGGGTCTGAGAGGCTAAATGTCATCAAACGGTGGTCCGTGGCTCAGATGGGTATCCTGGTGGAATATGAAGTGAATTTTACTGTCACATGTATAGTCGAGTTAATAAAATAATACAAAATACCTCTGAATCCTTGATTGTTCTTCTTGCTGATTAAAGATGATGAATTACATTTCGCTCCACACTTCCTGAAGCCAGAACGATGTCTTTATGTATTTATAAATGATGTGTTTAATAGTTTGTTAAACGGAAGTATTTGTTTGTTTGTTTACTTTAATGTAAAAACGCAAAATAAAAACCTGTTTTCATTTAGCGCGTCCAAAACAAGACATGCACTTTGATGACGTCACGATGCCGCTGGGAGGCGCACACAAGTGACGTCACCGCCATGTGTATAAAACATAAGGTAAGTATTTAGCCCTCAGATCTACAAGCTCCCCAACAAAAGTGAAAATAGCCGATCTACAAGCTCACAAATGTAGATCGGCTATTTTCACTTTTGTTTCTCTCTTATATTATTGGGACAATTTGATCAATATTCACCAGTTATTATAGTATAGTTTGTTGATTACTTTTGATGCAGTAATTAATGTTTATATATAACATTATATTATTATATTATATTATATTATAATGTTTTCACAGTATTTATCAAACTAATGTAATACCGTAATACTATATACTATAGGCCTACTAATGTAATAATGTTTTCACAGTATTTATCAAACTAATGTAACCTCCTCAACTCCTACAATTCCAATTGTCTCTCGGTAGGGGGGTCCCCAGTTCAAATGTGATTATTTTGGAGGTCACCAGTTCAAATGTGATTATTTTGGGGGTCCCCAGTTCAATTGAGATTATTTTGGGGGTCCCCAGTTCAATTGAGATTATTTTGGGGGTCCCTGGACCAATGTACTCTCTCCTATCTACTTTATGTCACAGAACAGTCTCTTAAACAGTGCTGCCACCTGGTGGGCAAAACTATGGAAATATTCCCAGAACTAAATTCTGCTGCAGGCCTATTTATATATCCATAAATGTACATAGATAATATATCTATATAGGCCTACAGTATACAGTAATGTATATCCATACATGTACATAGATAATATATCTATATACAGTATACAGTAATGTATATACATAAATGTACATAGATAATATATCTATATAGGCCTACAGTATACAGTAATGTATATCCATACATGTACATAGATAATATATCTATATACAGTATACAGTAATGTATATCCATACATGTACATAGATAATATATCTATATACAGTATACAGTAATGTATATCCATACATGTACATAGATAATATATCTATATACAGTATACAGTAATGTATATACATACATACATGTACATAGATAATATATCTATATACAGTATACAGTAATGTATATACATACATGTACATAGATAATATATCTATATACAGTATACAGTAATGTATATACATACATGTACATAGATAATATATCTATATAGGCCTACAGTATACAGTAATGTATATCCATACATGTACATAGATAATATATCTATATAGGCCTACATTATACAGTAATGTATATCCATACATGTACATAGATAATATATCTATATAGGCCTACAGTATACAGTAATGTATATCCATACATGTACATATATAATATATCTATATACAGTATACAGTAATGTATATCCATACATGTACATATATAATATATCTATATAGGCCTACAGTATACAGTAATGTATATCCATACATGTACATATATAATATATCTATATACAGTATACAGTAATGTATATCCATACATGTACATAGATAATATATCTATATACATTATACAGTAATGTATATCCATACATGTACATAGATAATATATCTATATACAGTATACAGGGACGGATTAACGCCCACAAGGGTCCCTGGGTCCCTGGGCCCCTGGGTCCAATTTCCCCTAAGGGCCCCTGAGAGCCAAGGTCATTGATCATTATAAACACCCGTAGACATAGTTATAGTATTATTTATTATGGGTGGCAATATTATCACAAGAAATTACCCAGCTAGGTTCCATACTGGAGGCAAATCTTTCCGGTGATAAAATGGCCACCAAGTTCACCAACATATCGTTGCCGTCAGAAGGAAACCTCATACACCGCCTCCAACTTGTGCAGAATGTGGCTGCTAGACTGTTAACCAATACAAGAAGGTCACACATTACTCCTGTGCTTGCGGCCTTGCACTGGCTACCAATCGACTCCAGAATTCAATTTAAATTTGTATTAATTACTTATTAAATCTCTCCATGGGCTGGGCCCAATTTAAGTGAACTGGTGCACCCCAAGGTAAATATGAGACACCTTAGGTCTTCAGACAAAGGTCTTCTCACTATCCCCGCTACTATATACTCATTAAGATATAGTAATGCTAAAACTACTATATACTCATTAAGATATAGTAATGCTAAAACTACTATATACTCATTAAGATATAGTAATGCTAAAACTACTATATACTCATTAAGATATAGGGTTATACTTCACTAAGATACCCATGTACATGTCTAAATACTTCACTAAGATACCCATGTACCTGTCTAAATACTTCACTAAGATACCCATGTACCTGTCTAGATACTTCACCAAGATACCCATGTACCTGTCTAAATACTTCACCAAGATACCCATGTACCTGTCTAAATACTTCACTAAGATACCCATGTACCTGTCTAAATACTTCACCAACCTGTCTAAATACTTCACTAAGATACCCATGTACCTGTCTAAATACTTCACTAAGATACCCATGTACCTGTCTAAATACTTCACCAAGATACCCATGTACCTGTCTAAATACTTCACTAAGATACCCATGTACCTGTCTAAATACTTCACCAAGATACCCATGTACCTGTCTAAATACTTCACCAAGATACCCATGTACCTGTCTAAATACTTCACTAAGGAACCCATGTACCTGTCTAAATACTTCACCAAGATACCCATGTACCTGTCTAAATACTTCACTAAGATACCCATGTACCTGTCTAAATACTTCACTAAGATACCCATGTACCTGTCTAAATACTTCACCAAGATACCCATGTACCTGTCTAAATACTTCACCAAGATACCCATGTACCTGTCTAAATACTTCACTAAGGGACCCATGTACCTGTCTAAATACTTCACCAAGATACCCATGTACCTGTCTAAATACTTCACCAAGATACCCATGTACCTGTCTAAATACTTCACTAAGATACCCATGTACCTGTCTAAATACTTCACCAAGATACCCATGTACCTGTCTAAATACTTGAAATGAAATGAAATGAAATGAAATCTATATTTACCCAGGGTATCTGGGCTAAGCTCAAGAACTTGTTTCCAGCCAGGCCCTGCTCATAGAACACATTTCATCGTAGTGGTTCAATGCCTTGTTCAAGGGCACTTCAGCGGTGGTAATTTTAACGTGTCGGGCGGCTGATTCGAACTAGGAACCTTCCGGTATCAAGACCGCGCCGCTATCCGTTCGGCCACCGCTGCGATAGGCTGAGCTCACACCTTTCATGCAATTCTCTGCTCGTTGGATGCTCGTTGGATGCTCGTTGGGTAGTGTCATGGCCGCCCAATGTATTACCAATGGGAGTCACGTGCTTTGACCCAACATTGTGTTGTATGAGGGGGAGGGGGGGCAGTCAACACACAGCCGAAAGCCATACAACCATATATCTATGGCTGAGCTCACACCTTTCATGCAATTCTCTGCTCGTTGGATGCTCGTTGGATGCTCGTTGGGTAGTGTCATGGCCGCCCAATGTATTACCAATGGGAGTCACGTGCTTTGACCCAACATTGTGTTGTATGAGGGGGAGGGGGGGCAGTCAACACACAGCCAACCATATATCTATGCATACAACAGCTTGTAGGCGCAACATCCACCCAACGTCCACCCAACACAGAGGGTGGGGTTAACCACCAACCAATAGGAGAGAAGGGCTGTTTTGTATCCCAATGGGCGGAGTTTAGTTGTAGTCTCCTGAGCCCCGCAGAAAAGTCCGACTGGAGACTGAGTGACAGAGCTTTTGAGAAATGATGATGTCACCGCTTATTAGCGCATATCATTTTTACTATAATTAGGTGAGAAATGCAGCTTGTGCCTGCATGGAAACTACACAGATATCTATCCAAGTGTTCATGTTTATATATCACTGTTAACAACTTTAAAACGTATTATGTTGCATCAACTGCAGTGAGCAAAGGCTCTGCTCTGCTGCATCCAATAATAAATATATCAGCCTACAGTCCAGTGCGGACTATTTCATTTGCATTGGTGCCGAGTGCTAAGCACAACCGATTGTTTTAATTCAAAGTGGTATATATTCTGTGAAATGTTTATCGTCATTCCGTGTATCTACAAGCTCCAAGTGTTGCGTCCACATGCAGCGCGTTCCAAGCAGAGGTCCTCAAGTATATGTAAAACACTGCCAGTCCTCAGCGCAATGGCCCGTTGCGCAAAAAAGTTGAGATTTTACTTGTGTGATATTCAGATAATCTTCAACCGATTGTTATAATTCGAAGTGGTATATATTCTGTGAAGTTTATATTTTCATTGGGTGTACAAGTCATGTTTTTAATATGCCTTTATCAAATGATATAGAGAGATGGGTAGTGCCCAAGTCCTGTTAGCCATGCAGCCTATATGATCTGTGGTGCAGGCCTATACACTCTCTCAATTAGGGATTTTCCCAGAGGTTAATTTCACTGATGTGTACAACCTTTATTCAAATAGTTTAATTTGTATTGGAGTGCGAAGCTTGAACAATAGGTTCATTGCGGACCGCTACGGATAAACTGTGGATATTAACCTACCAATAAGCACCCAGGCCAAATGCCATTGCGCAGTTGCCTACACCAACAAGTCTATGCGTGGTGTGTGCATAGCCGCATGTGAAACTATGTCGTGCTGTATTTTGCTCTCCATTTCATGGTCATGGTCATGCGAGGAGAGAGAGAGAGAGAGAGAGAGGGTGCAGAGAGAGAGAGAGAGGTGTGAATGGAATCGCATCGTGATTCGTGCGTATATATGGCACATCTCTCTCATGTTTAGGTAATTAAGGGCGCACCATTGAATGCATGTCACTGTGCCTACATGCTGACAATGTGCGCGCGTGAACTTGTATTAGCCAGCCTACACATTATAACGTGACATTTATTATACAGCTCGAAAATATAGCCACTCTACAAGCTCACAACTTGTTACTTCTATAGGTCTGACTCTGCTATTAATTTATGTGCAGGACTTGCCAAGTCGCCAGAGCAATGGTAAAGTGTCTATAATTTTTAAATTGAGAAAAGTCGAGAGTCGGGATTTTGCACATAGTGTGACATGCTGACAGACAATGAAAGAAACATGTTCCACTTCCACT
This sequence comes from Electrona antarctica, assembly GCF_951216825.1. NCBI lineage: Eukaryota > Metazoa > Chordata > Actinopteri > Myctophiformes > Myctophidae > Electrona > Electrona antarctica. The sequence goes on from NW_027638626.1 coordinate 201,583, forward strand.
GACAATTTAGGTGGCTTTTAAAATGCGGTACTTATTCCTTCATTAAAAAATATGATTGGCACCTCATAAGTGTAAATATAAAAGCAAGTATAATATAGCCTACAATTGAAACCTGCTACTGCAGTGATTTTATCCTGTGTTCAATGCGTTTCTGCGTTTGGGTGTGGACATGATGATGATGATGAAATGACGCACGGCTGTCTCCAGTCATTTCAACAATCAGTACCAGATTTAAAGGCACTGATTCTGTGTGTTGGCTTGTTCAGAAGAGGATGACGTCTTTCGAAGAAAGTTTGATTCATTTAGCAAGCCAGTGCCCCATTCTGTATGTAAAAAGCCATCCGTTTTATTATGACAGTGTACAACTCCACATATCGCCGTATTGGTCACCAAAAACTACACGCAGATAAACGTGGGTCTGTTGTTTTCCGCATTCCGCTCTAGCGCACCGCCCACTTCCCGCAAAGCCTTGTGGGAAATGGATGCATCTAGGGAGGGACGGCCATGACACTACCCAACGAGCATCCAACGAGCATCCAACGAGCAGAGAATTGCATGAAAGGTGTGAGCTCAGCCTATGCATACAACAGCTTGTAGGCGCAACGTCCACCCAACACAGAGGGTGGGGTTAACCACCAACCAATAGGAGAGAAGGGCTGTTTTGTATCCCAATGGGCGGAGTTTAGTTGTAGTCTCCTGAGCCCCGCAGAAAAGTCCGACTGGAGAGTGACAGAGCTTTTGAGAAATGATGATGTCACCGCTTATTAGCGCATATCATTTTTACTATAATTAGGTGAGAAATGCAGCTTGTGCCTGCATGGAAACTACACAGATATCTATCCAAGTGTTCATGTTTATATATCACTGTTAACAACTTTAAAACGTATTATGTTGCATCAACTGCAGTGAGCAAAGGCTCTGCTCTGCTGCATCCAATAATAAATATATCAGCCTACTAGTCCAGTGCGGACTATTTCATTTGTATTGGTGCCGAGTGCTAAGCACAACCGATTGTTTTAATTCAAAGTGGTATATATTCTGTGAAATGTTTATCGTCATTCCGTGTATCTACAAGCTCCAAGTGTTGCGTCCACATGCAGCGCGTTCCAAGCAGAGGTCCTCAAGTATATGTAAAACACTGCCAGTCCTCAGCGCAATGGCCCGTTGCGCAAAAAAGTTGAGATTTTACTTGTGTGATATTCAGATAATCTTCAACCGATTGTTATAATTCGAAGTGGTATATATTCTGTGAAGTTTATATTTTCATTGGGTGTACAAGTCATGTTTTTAATATGCCTTTATCAAATGATATAGAGAGATGGGTAGTGCCCAAGTCCTGTTAGCCATGCAGCCTATATGATCTGTGGTGCAGGCCTATACACTCTCTCAATTAGGGATTTTCCCAGAGGTTAATTTCACTGATGTGTACAACCTTTATTCAAATAGTTTAATTTGTATTGGAGTGCGAAGCTTGAACAATAGGTTCATTGCGGACCGCTACGGATAAACTGTGGATATTAACCTACCAATAAGGACCCAGGCCAAATGCCATTGCGCAGTAGCCTACACCAACAAGTCTATGCGTGGTGTGTGCATAGCCGCATGTGAAACTATATCGTGCTGTATTTTGCTCTCCATTTCATGGTCATGGTCATGCGAGGAGAGAGAGAGAGAGAGGGTGCAGAGAGAGAGAGAGGTGTGAATGGAATCGCATCGTGCGTATATGGCACATCTCTCTCATGTTTAGGTAATTAAGGGCGCACCATTGAATGCATGTCACTGTGCCTACATGCTGACAATGTGCGCGCGTGAACTTGTATTAGCCAGCCTACACATTATAACGTGACATTTATTATACAGCTCGAAAATATAGCCACTCTACAAGCTCACAACTTGTTACTTCTATAGGTCTGACTCTGCTATTAATTTATGTGCAGGACTTGCCAAGTCGCCAGAGCAATGGTAAAGTGTCTATCATTTTTAAATTGAGAAAAGTCGAGAGTCGGGATTTTGCACATAGTGTGACATGCTGACAGACAATGAAAGAAACATGTTCCACTTCCACTCACAATTTAGGTGGCTTTTAAAATGCGGTACTTATTCCTTCATTAAAAAATATGATTGGCACCTCATAAGTGTAAATATAAAAGCAAGTATAATATAGCCTACAATTGAAACCTGCTACTGCAGTGATTTTATCCTGTGTTCAATGCGTTTCTGCGTTTGGGTGTGGACATGATGATGATGATGAAATGACGCACGGCTGTCTCCAGTCATTTCAACAATCAGTACCAGATTTAAAGGCACTGATTCTGTGTGTTGGCTTGTTCAGAAGAGGATGACGTCTTTCGAAGAAAGTTTGATTCATTTAGCAAGCCAGTGCCCCATTCTGTATGTAAAAAGCCATCCGTTTTATTATGACAGTGTACAACTCCACATATCGCCGTATTGGTCACCAAAAACTACACGCAGATAAACGTGGGTCTGTTGTTTTCCGCATTCCGCTCTAGCGCACCGCCCACTTCCCGCAAAGCCTTGTGGGAAATGGATGCATCTAGGGAGGGACGGCCATGACACTACCCAACGAGCATCCAACGAGCATCCAACGAGCAGAGAATTGCATGAAAGGTGTGAGCTCAGCCATACCCATGTACCTGTCTAAATACTTCACCAAGATACCCATGTACCTGTCTAAATACTTCACTAAGATACCCATGTACCTGTCTAAATACTTCACTAAGATACCCATGTACCTGTCTAAATACTTCACTAAGATACCCATGTACCTGTCTAAATACTTCCTTAATGTTAATGAAGTCCACACCCACAACACCAGAGGGAGTTCAACAAACCATGTGCAACCCAGATTCGGCAAACAAGGGATTACATTTATTTCACTCCTATGCAACTAAAACATTGAACGCCCTACACAGCATGCGTGCGCCAGCAGAAGAACACCACCTCCCATAAGATGCAATGGAAAAGTTCTAACTGCACTCACATGTAAAAAATCTAACTTTCAGATGCTGTTTTTCTCCGTGTGGAGGAAGAATGATTAGGATTTGTATTGTGATCTCTCGCCCTTGAAATATATAATCCTTGGTTTCTGTTGTGTTTGAACAATAATAGCAATTCAAAACAGTTGTCCTCAAAACCACACCTCCAGTCGCTGTCATAAGAACGGGAGGTGCGCTCATGAACACGGCAGCAGAGCCTATTTGTGCACGGCTGCACGCGCACCTGCAGTCCATTGATTGATTGATTGATTGAAAATTGTATTAACAGTTTGCAGAATTACAGTACATTTCAAGCACAAACTCAATACAAAGGCTGTTAACTGTGAGTGGACGACCCAATTAAGCATTACACTTGTTTACAACAGGGTCCACCATGTTCAATTCATCAAGTATAATTTATGCGATGGTGTCGCGCACGCAGACCTCTACACTCACAACAGTCTGCGATGCGATGTGAGCTTGTATATCAGCTGTTCTCTGTGCGCAATACTGTTGGTCTTTGAAGTATAAATGTCTCCTAGGGTGCACCTGTTGAGATGTATTGGAAATGATCTTTAATTGTCTATGTATATAAATATATCATTGTCACTGTATGTATATTTATATAGGCTTTTATACTGAAACCGGAACCGGATGTATCTATTGGGTGTACGTGTATATAATGAGTAAAAATAAACATTCGCTTCTCTCTAGCCATGGTCTAAGGAAGCAAACCCACATCTGCTCTCTGAGTCACCTTTATTTTCCTCCGTCAGAACCGGTTAGCTCTGGGATTGTTGTCTTTACGCTATGCGTTAGCTTCGCTTAACAGGTCATGGAGCCCAGTAGAAGAGACAGCAACGACCGCCGGTGGAACCGTGTTAGCTTTGACGGAGATGAAAGGAACTTTGAATTATGGTTGGTAAAATTTCTCGGCTACCTCCGGCTGAAAGGGCTGAAAGACACCATATCAACGACAAGGAAATACTCGATGCGGAGGAAGCCGCAGCAAGAGACGCTGAAAACGCAGCAATAGAAATTCAGGACGACGAGAAAAATGAAAATGCTTACGTTGAATTAGTTCAAGTGCTCGACGACACGAGTTTGTCGTTAGTTATGCGTGAGGCAGCGGATGACGGAAGAAAGGCGTTACAGATTCTGAAAGATCACTATGCGGGCAAGGGGAAACCGAGAGTAATCAGTTTGTACACAGAGCTGACGTCGCTCCGGAAAACTGCAGACGAAACAATGACAGCATATATTATACAAGCAGAAACAGCTATTACGGCACTGAGAAATGCGGAAGAGACTTTGAGTGATGGCTTGCTAACAGCAATGGTTCTGAAGGGGCTGCCAGAATCTTATAAGCCATTTTCCATCCACATCGCACAAAGTGATGACAGGATCACCTTCGCCGACTTTAAGTCCAAACTGAGGAGTTACGAGATCACTGAAAGGTTCAGTAGCAGTTCCGGGGATGACAGCGTGATGAGACTAAGAAGCAAGAACAACGACATGAGACTGTCCTGTTATAACTGCGGCCAGAGAGGGCACAAATCGTTTGAGTGCGGAGGTGCTGCTGGTCAGAAAGAACAGAGACAGTGGTGCAGTCTTTGCAGAAGTCCAACACATAATGATACCAACTGCAGACGAAGAAGACGGAAAGACAACGTCAATGTGACGCAGGATGAAGAGGAGCACGCGTTCGCCTTCAAGGTGGACCAGGTGAACCGCGACTCGGACGGCGCCGGGAGACCGAAGCAGAGACTTTGTCGGAGTAGTACTCTGAGCAGAGGGCTGATGGTCGACACCGGGGCTACGTCACATATTGTGACCGACGTGAAGAAGTTCCGAGACTTCGATGAGAATTTCGAGCCACGGAGGAATGTTCTGGAGATGGCTGATGGAGTGAGGGCCTATGGCGTAGCGCTGAAGAGAGGTACTGCAGTGTTTTACCTGAGAGATACCAAGGGTCGAGAGGTGGAAACGATGCTGAAGGGGGCGCTATATGTTCCATCCTTTCCCCAAGACATTTTCTCAGTCAACGCAGCAACATCAAATGGAGCCACATTCATATTCAAAGAGGGACAGAACAAGTTCATCCAGAGAGACGGCACGACATTCGACATTAAGGTACATGACAGGTTGTTTTATGTAAACACCGTTGATGAGAGTATTGATGTTGATGAATGTAATGGATGCTATGACATCAAGACGTGGCATGAGATTCTGGGACATTGCAACTATGAAGATGTGTTAAAACTGCAGAATGTAACTGATGGTATGGAAATTAAAGGCAAGGTTGATATTTCCAAGTTGTCATGTGAGGTGTGTATAGAAGGTAAATTTGCTCAGAGCCGAAATAGAGAACCAGACCAAAGAGCTAAAGCAGCATTAGAACTTGTACACACTGATTTATCTGGACCAATTGATCCAACGGCTAAAGACGGATTCAAATATGCTTTAGCATTTACTGACGACTATTCAGGAGCTACCTTTGTTTATTTCTTGAAATCTAAGAGTGACACAGTCCAAGCTACAGAGAAGTATATTGCCGATGTTTCACCTTATGGGAAAATTAAGTGTATTCGTTCGGATAATGGTACTGAGTATACTTTCAGGCATTGTTAAGCGGAAAGTCCATTAGACATGAGACCTCAGCTCCATACTCACCCCATCAGAATGGGACAGCTGAAAGAAATTGGAGAACGCTGTTTGAGATGGCCAGATGTATGCTGATTGAGTGCAAATTACCAAGGGAATTGTGGACATATGCGGTAATGACGGCTGCTGTTATTCGAAATAGATGTTTCAATAAGCGTGTAGGACAGACCCCATATTACATGCTGACAGGAAAGAGGCCAAACCTTTCAAGAATGAGAATTTTTGGGTCCCCATGCTATGCATATAAACAAAATAAGAAAAAGTTGGATTCACGATGTGAAAAAGGGATATTTGTGGGATATGATAAGAATAGCCCAGCCTATTTAGTATTTTGTCCCGACACTGGGAAGGTAAATAAGCACAGATTGGTAAAGTTCATTCAAAGGAATGTCATTGAGATTCAGACCCAAACAGAGTGGGATGATGATTGCAGTGGGGGAAGGACTGTAAACCACCTCCCTGAAGATAGGGAAACTAACGAGACACAAGAGGTGGTTGTTGAAATGAGTGATTTGGCAAATGTTCAGGCAGGTGAAGATGGCCAAACCAGTGAGATACAGGAACAAGAAGCAGGGAAGATGGATGATTTGGTCAGTGCTCAGGCAGGTGACAGTGGCCAGAGTGCAACATATCCCAGAAGAAAAGTGAAACCACCTCAGTATTTGGAGGATTATGAGTGTCAAGTAAAATCTGATGACCTAGATGACATAACCTTTGATTATTGTTATAGAGTCATTTGTGATGTGCCACACACAGTAAAGCAGGCAATGGCATCACCTGACTCTAAGTTATGGGCAAGAGCTATGGATGAGAAAATTGAATCACTAAAGGAAAATGACACGTTTACCCTGACTAAACTGCCAGAAGGCAAATAAATAGTGGGGGGTAGATGGGTGTATGCTTTAAAAACAAATGCAGATGAATCTAAACAATTCAAGGCACGTTATGTAGCCAAAGGTTTCAATCAAAAACCAGGTGTGGATTATGAAGAGACTTTTTCACCAACGGCAAACCAGACTAGTGTGAGGGTATTGATGCAAAAAGCAGCACAAAGAGAATATGATCTTACACCAAATGGCCGTCAAAACGGCCTATTTGCATGCACCAATAGATTTTGAGATTTACATGAGACAACCAGAGGGATATGAAGTTACATCTGAGAATGGGGACATGCTGGTGTGTAAACTAAATAAATCTTTGTATGGTTTAAAACAATCAGGGAGAAATTGGAACAAGATGTTGCATGATTTTTTAACTAAAAATCAATTTATTCAGAACCCAGTTGATTATTGTGTTTACACAAGGGAAATAAAGGATCAAAAGGTGTTCATTTTATTTTGGGTCGATGATATAATAATTGCAGCAAGTGATGACAATGTGATGATTGATGTCAAATAAATGCTTACAGCAAAATTCAGAATGAAAGACTTAGGCAAATTGAAACATTTCATTGGTATTGATTTTGAACAGGGTGAACATTATGTGACTATGTCACAAAGGAAATATGTTGACAAAATATTGACTAGATTTGACATGCAGGACTGCAAGCCAAGAACAACACCCTGTGAGGCAAAATTGAACTACACTGACAGCAGTGAGTCATTGGGGGGATGTGAGAAAGTACAGGGAAGTTGTGGGTAGTCTAATATACTTGACTACTTGTACCAGGCCAGATCTGAGTTTTGTAGTGGGAAAACTTTCACAATATTTTTCTAAACCAACAGAAGAGCAGTGGATCACAGTGAAACATGTGCTGAGATATCTGAAGGGAACCAGGGAAAAATCCTTATGCTATAGGAAATGTGAGGAACTAGGCTTGATAGCATATAGTGATGCAAACTGGGCAGAGGATGCAAGTGACAGACGTAGCACTAGTGGTTATTGTGTCAGCCTAAACCCAGAGGGCCCTTTGATTTCATGGAGGTCTAAAAAGCAATACACCGTAGCACTTTCAACTTGTGAAGCTGAATACATGGCTTTAGCGGCAACTCTACAAGAGTGTTTGTATTTGATTCAATTGTTACAATGTATTGATGAATTTCATTATATGCAGCCAAAGATTTACGAGGACAATCAAGGTACAATAGCGTTAGCTAAAAATCCTGTACAGAGACAGAGGTCAAAACATATTGACATAAGATACCACTTTGTAAGATCAACTGTCAATGATGGTAAAGTGATTCTCGAATATTGTCCAACTGAACAAATGGTTGCCGATGTCATGACAAAACCAGCCAGGCTGTGTCAATTGAGAAGTTTTGAGGGTTTTATGTTTGGAGAATAACACACAGTCCAGGGTTTTCTTTTTTTTTTTTTTCAAGGGTTTTTTTTTTTATTGTTTGGTTGTTTTTTTTGTTTTTTTTTGTCTTTATCAATTCACGATCAAGTGGGGGTGTTGAGATGTATTGGAAATTATCTTTAATTGTCTATGTATATAAATATATCATTGTCACTGTATGTATATTTATATAGGCTTTTATACTGAAACCGGAACCGGATGTATCTATTGGGTGTACGTGTATATAATGAGTAAAAATAAACATTCGCTTCTCTCTAGCCATGGTCTAAGGAAGCAAACCCACATCTGCTCTCTGAGTCACCTTTATTGTCCTCCGTCAGAACCGGCTAGCTCTGGGATTGTTGTTTGTCTTTACGCTATGCGTTAGCTTCGCTTAACAGCACCTCACTAGCCAACTCACAAGAGGAGGTTGAATGGACTGAAACCAGCGCTCCCCAATACAACAGGTTTGGAGATCTGTTGGGAATTGATTACATGAAACAGTCACCCGTGCGCCCAGTCCCAATGTTTGTAAACAATGAATTGGTCTATAGATCTGTAAAACATGTGGATGGACCAATTAGATCTGTAGAACATATGGATGGACCATATAGATCTGTAAAACATATGGATGGACCAATTAGATCTATGAGCAGGGCCTGGCTGGAAACAAGTTCTTGAGCTTAGCCCAGATACCCTGGGTAAATATAGTAATCATTTCATTTAATTTCATCTATAAAACATATGGATGGAGTGGACCAATTAGATCTGTAGAACATATGGATGGACCAATTAGATCTGTAGAACATATGGATAGACCAATAGATCTGTAAAACATATGGAAGGACCAATTAGATCTGTAAAATATGTGAATGGACCATATAGATCTCTAAAACATGTGGATGGACCAATTCGATCTGCAAGATATGTAGATGGACCAATTACATCTGTAAAACATATGGATGGACCAATTAGGTCTGCAAAATATGTGGATGGACCAATTAGATCTGTAAAACATGTGGATGTCCAATTAGATCTGTAAAACATGTGGATGTCCAATAAGATCTGTAAAACATATGGATCGACCAATTAGATCTGTAAAAGATGTGGATGTCCAATTAGATCTGTAAAACATGTGGATGTCCAATTAGATCTGTAAAACATGTGGATGTCCAATTAGATCTGTAAAACATATGGATGGACCAATTAGATCTGTAAAAGAGGCGGATGGACCAATTAGATCTGTAAAACATGTGGCTGGACCAATTAGATCTGTAAAACATACGGATGGACCAATTAGATCTGTAAAAGATGCGGATGGACCAATTAGATCTCTAAAACATATGGATGGACCAATTAGATATGTAAAACATATGGATGGACCAATTAGATCTGCAAAATATGTGGATGGACCAATTAGATCTGTAAAACATATGGATGGACCAATTCGATCTGTAAAACATATGGATGGTCAATTAGATCTGTAAAACAGATCTAAAACATATGGATGGTGATTAGATCTGTAAAAACATATGGATGGTCAATTAGACCTGTAAAAGATGTGAATGGACCATATAGATCTCTAAAACATATGGATGGACCAATTAGATCTGCAAAATATGTTTATGGACCAATTAGATCTGTAAAAGATGTGGATGGACCAATTAGATCTGTAAAACATATGGATGGACCAATTAGAACTGTAAAACATATGGATGGACAATACAACTTCATTCAACGACTACATTTCCCATACACCATATGGGTGAATGGAAAAACTACATTTCAGGACTACATTTCCCACGTGGATGGACCAATAGATCTATAGACCATGGGGATGGGCCTTTAGATCTGTAAAACATAGGGATGGACCATAGAACTACATTTCAGGACTACATTTCCCATATGAATATCAATAGATCTATAGAACATGGGGATGGGCCTTTAGAATAGATCTATAAAACATAGGGATGGACCGGGATGGACCTGTAAAACTACATTCAAAGACTACATTTCCCTAACACCATGGCGACGACGGCGCAGCCGCAGTACAGTCACAGAATTCGGTAGGTTCACAGATTTCAACGCAACACACCGGAAACCTCTGCTTTATAATGTGACTAGAGTCACGTGACCGTGTTTACATCCGCTAGCTGTAGGAGCTATTAGCCAGCCAGCTAGCTAGTTTCTCAGAACTGTAAAAATAATAAAAACAAGTGTTTATTTGTAATAAAACGTTCTTTATTTTAATCGACAGTTTAGTTTAGTCTTTTAGAACAACATTAAGCAGTTTGTAACATGACGTCACGGCAATAAGACTAGAGCTATGGACCAGATAGCTCTGGTCCATACTCCATAGCTCTAGTGCCGTTACTGTAGACTAGAGATATGGAAAGGAGCTATCTGAACATGTTTGATGTATTATCCTGTGATTGTCCGTTGTCACCACAAGGTGGCAGCAAAGCCTACATTTTCCTCTATATGTTGTAAATGAAGCTGAAATGAAGTGACTTTTCCCTTTTCTTACACTTAACTGTAACCACACGCACGCACGCATTCAATTCAAAGGAGATGTATTGGCTTGAGAAAACATATGTTAACATTGCCAAAGCAAGTGACAAAATATAATAAAAACAGTTTAAAATGGCCTGGGGAAAGTAGGCTATAGGCCTATACAGGAGGATCCAGAGATATATGTCACATTACATCGTTATAGTCTATATTATATTATATTATACACTGAGACAAAAACGCAGCAATCTTTTTGCAGTCACTTTGGGAAATAGCATTTTTCCCTCAATATTATTTAAATAGTATACAAACATACCTCATATTTAGCAGCTCTGTTTGCATGTGCAGTAGTTTGTTTTGGTCACTGAGCTGTTTGTTCATGAGCTGGTCACTGAGCTCTCATTGACTCCAGTGTATTTTATATATAAATAGAGCTGGTCACTGAGCTCTCATTGACTCCAGTGTATTTTATATATAAATAGAGCTGGTCACTGAGCTCTCATTGACTCCAGTGTATTTTATATATAAATAGAGCTGGTCACTGAGCTCTCATTGACTCCAGTGTATTTTATATATAAATAGAGCTGGTCACTGAGCTCTCATTGACTCCAGTGTATTGTATATATAAATAGAGCTGGTCACTGAGCTGTTTGTTCATGAGCTGGTCACTGGGCTCTCATTGACTCCAATGTATTTTATATATAAATAGAGCTGGTCACTGAGCTGTTTGTTCATGAGCTGGTCACTGGGCTCTCATTGACTCCAGTGTATTTTATATATAAATAGAGCTGGTCACTGGGCTCTCATTGACTCCAGTGTATTTTATATATAAATAGAGCTGGTCACTGAGCTCTCATTGACTCCAGTGTATTTTATATATAAATAGAGCTGGTCACTGAGCTCTCATTGACTCCAGTGTATTTTATATATAAATAGAGCTGGTCACTGAGCTGTTTGTTCATGAGCTGGTCACTGGGCTCTCATTGACTCCAATGTATTTTATATATAAATAGAGCTGGTCACTGAGCTGTTTGTTCATGAGCTGGTCACTGGGCTCTCATTGACTCCAGTGTATTTTATATATAAATAGAGCTGGTCACTGGGCTCTCATTGACTCCAGTGTATTTTATATATAAATAGAGCTGGTCACTGGGCTCTCATTGACTCCAATGTATTTTATATATAAATAGAGCTGGTCACTGGGCTCTCATTGACTCCAGTGTATTTTATATATAAATAGAGCTGGTCACTGGGCTCTCATTGACTCCAATGTATTTTATATATAAATAGAGCTGGTCACTGGGCTCTCATTGACTCCAGTGTATTTTATATATACATAGAGCTGGTCACTGAGCTCTCATTAACTCCAGTGTATTTTATATATAAATAGAGCTGGTCACTGAGCTCTCATTGACTCCAATGTATTTTATATATAAATAGAGCTGGTCACTGGGCTCTCATTGACTCCAGTGTATTTTATATATAAATATAGCTGGTCACTGAGCTCTCATTGACTCCAATGTATTTTATATATAAATAGAGCTGGTCACTGAGCTCTCATTGACTCCAATGTATTTTATATATAAATAGAGCTGGTCACTGGGCTCTCATTGACTCCAATGTATTTTATATATAAATAGAGCTGGTCACTGAGCTCTCATTGACTCCAATGTATTTTATATATAAATAGAGCTGGTCACTGAGCTCTCATTGACTCCAGTGTATTTTATATATAAATAGAGCTGGTCACTGGGCTCTCATTGTGCAAGTAGAGCGTGCAAGTCATGTTTTCGGCCAGGTGCGATGTTTGGGGCCAGCACACGTTATGACGTCATATGCTGGCCCCAAGCTGACCGCGCAGGTGTGTTTTTGTCATGCTACGAAGCATATGTCGTGATGAAGATATGTACAAATGTCCCTTAGAATGCACGTGATATGATGTCATACGGACATACGGAAGCTGACCGTGCAGGTATGTTTTCCGTGAATCGTGATTTAGATTATGTACCAATGCCAGGGTATAATTGGTTGACGATGATGATACGTTTCAGTGTCAATTGACCCAGCCGATTACATTATACCACCAACCACTAAGAAAAGTAAATATACATACATATATACATGTACACATATATGGACACATGAGCATAATGACGTGTTAAATATATGTACCAGTGCCAGGGTATAGTTGACGGTGACGTAACGATGACGTGTTCCAGTGTGACGTCAAACAAGCTTGTAAGTAATTACCATCATCATTTTTCAACACTAGTGCGCGTTCTGCTTGCACTCTAGGCCTACTTGTGTGCAACAAGCAAGTAGGCACTCGACAGAGTGCAGTTCTAGTTTATATATAAATAGAGCTGGTCACTGGGCTCTCATTGACTCCAGTGTATTTTATATATAAATAGAGCTGGTCACTGAGCTCTCATTGACTCCAGTGTATTTTATATATAAATAGAGCTGGTCACTGGGCTCTCGTTGACTCCAGTGTATTTTATATATAAATAGAGCTGGTCACTGAGCTCTCATTGACTCCAGTGTATTTTATATATAAATAGAGCTGGTCACTGAGCTCTCATTGACTCCAGTGTATTTTATATATAAATAGAGCTGGTCACTGGGCTCTCGTTGACTCCAGTGTATTTTATATATAAATAGAGCTGGTCACTGAGCTCTCATTGACTCCAATGTATTTTATATATAAATAGAGCTGGTCACTGAGCTCTCATTGACTCAAATGTATTTTATATATAAATAGTGTTTGTTCCTGAGCTGGTCACTTCTCATTGACTCCAGGGAGGGGGTTAGAGGGGGTCCCTGGTAGAGGGGGTCCCTGGTAGAGGGGGTCCCTGGTAGAGGGGGTCCCTGGTAGTTTGGCTATCAGGGAGGGGGTTAGAGGGGGTCCCTGGTAGTTTGGCTACCAGGGAGGGGGTTAGAGGGGGTCCCTGTTAGAGGGGGTCCCTGGTAGAGGGGGTCCCTGGTAGAGGGGGTCCCTGGTAGAGGGGGGTCCCTGGTAGTTTGGCTACCAGGGAGGGGGTTAGAGGGGGTCCCTGGTAGAGGGGGTCCCTGGTAGAGGGGGTCCCTGGTAGAGGGGGTCCCTGGTAGTTTGGCTACCAGGGAGGGGGTTAGAGGGGGTCCCTGGTAGAGGGGGTCCCTGGTAGAGGGGGGTCCCTGGTAGTTTGGCTACCAGGGAGGGGGTTAGAGGGGGTCCCTGGTAGAGGGGGTCCCTGGTAGAGGGGGTCCCTGGTAGTTTGGCTACCAGGGAGGGGGTTAGAGGGGGTCCCTGGTAGTTTGGCTACCAGGGAGGGGGTTAGAGGGGGTCCCTGGTAGAGGGGGTCCCTGGTAGAGGGGGTCCCTGGTAGAGGGGGGTCCCTGGTAGTTTGGCTACCAGGGAGGGGGTTAGAGGGGGTCCCTGGTAGTTTGGCTACCAGGGAGGGGGTTAGAGGGGGTCCCTGGTAGAGGGGGTCCCTGGTAGTTTGGCTACCAGGCGACTGTGAGACCAATCAGTCCAATGCCAATCCAAATAGTTTAGCAACCGTTGCTATGCAGGACAAGCTTCCGTCACCTCACAGCTGTCAGTGTTATTTTGCATGTCTGTAGCTTAGAGTATATAATAGGGACTTTAAGCAACGACTGTTTCAGGACGGCGACGCTATGCGGAAGTACAGCGGCTATGACGCCGTCGCCGTAGCTGTCAAAATCGTTAAGCAAACAGCCGTCGGCGACGGCGACATTGGTTCCCATGGTGACCCGTCTATGCAGCATGTGTCAAACATAAACACTTTTTTTTAAACACCCCGTCACGCATCAGCTAACTTGCCGATATTGCTTAATTCTTACATGCGCTGGACATGATCAGCAGTGGAAAGAGGAAGGTGTTGGAGCAATCTGTGTTATTCCAAAACCGTTTTAATAAACATGGTTAATATGACATATGGTATTAGTGTTATTTCTTCATTCAGAGCATGCCAACACATCACACAGCATAAGAGAGGTGATGGAGCAATCGGTGTAAATGTATGACAGCTATAATTTCAATAAACATGGTTATGACATGGCGTTGTAGACACTACGTGTAAGTGTAGGTTCTCCCGTAGTAGAAAGGGCTGCAACGGAGAGCAGGTTTATGTATCGAGCACTGATCCATTTCCGGTCGCCGTAGCCGACTGCCGTATCCGTCGTTGCTTAAAGTCGCTATTAATAGAGACGGCACCCGGAGGAAACCCTGAGGCGAAATGGACATAGTGGCCGAATTTGGTATTGCAGCTTTGCCCCGAGTTTTACATGAGGGACAGGCAAGGGACATGAGGTACAAAAGCAGCTGTATTTATTGATCATTCATAATGTGCTACAATGTATTCATTGATCATTGATAATGTGCTACAATGCACTTCATTCTTTGTGGTTATAATAATGTTATAACATTATGTTATTATAATAACAATAACTTTAGAATAACAGTCCTTTCTTCAGTCAGAGTGCAAAGTTCAATCATGGAAAACAAATCACCTCGGGATGCATTAACGGACACATTATTGTTTGACCAATCGCAGAGCAGGGATGAGCCGTGGATTAGCCAATCAGACAGGAGCTGAGGCGTGGATTAGCCAATCGGAGGGGACTGGAGGCGTAGATTAGCCAATCACAGCGGACTAGAGGCGTGGATGAGAGCAGCGAAGCAGAACGGGTTCAGTTTGTATCCCATCCCGCTGTAGAATTTATTCTGGAACTCCACCCTGAAAAACAATGATATATATACCTTTAACTTTATTACTGCCACTAGGTGGCAGCATAACCACACAAAACAATGATATACCTTTAACCACCTGGAACTTCACCCTGAAAAACAAGGATACAGCTTTAACCATCAGGGGCCTGTTTCTTGGGTGGTTTGATGCGTATGTCGGGGCCAGCACATGTTATGACGTCATATGCTGGCACAAAGCTGACCGTGCAGGTATGTTTTCCGTCACGCTACGAAGCATGTGTCTATGACGTGATGAAGATATGTACCAATGTCCCTTAGAATGCATGTGATATGATGTCAAGCTGACCGTGCAGGTACTGTATGCTTTCCGTGAATCGTGATGAGGATTATGTACCAACGCCAGGGTATAATTGGTTGACGATGGCGACGTAATGATGATATGTTTCAGTGTCAGGGACATACGCACATAGCACCTGACTGATAACATTACTTGCACGCTCTGCTTGCGCAAGTAATAACAATAGTAATAGTAACAATAACAATAACAATAACAATAACAATAACAATAACAATAGTAATAATAGTAATACCAGTGCAGCCTCAGGGCGTGCAGGAAGGCAGACAGTCCCTCCATCACCAACAGGATGGAAACGGTGAGAACAGCGAAGAAACAGAAGACAACGAACAGGACTGCACTTCCTACGTATCCCTGCCAGCGCAGCGCGTGGCGCATCACCATGACCCACAGCACCTCCGACAGCTCTGGAGGAGGAATTACAACAATAATACAACTTTATATAGCGTCACCATCACCCACAGCACCTCCGACAGCTCTGGAGGAGGAATTACAACAATAATACAACTTTATATAGCGTCACCATCACCCACAGCACCTCCGACAGCTCTGAGGAGGAAGAATCACCCCCGTGTGAAGTGAGCGGCGCTCTTATCATTTGCTCAGACACACATAAATTCTCCATTCATTGTCAATGGAATTTAATGTTTGTGTAGGACGAAAATATACACTAATAGCTGAATATAGGAGGGGCTAGCGCCCTATAAATCTACACTATAGCTGAATATAGGAGGGGCTAGCGCCCTATAAATCTACACTATAGCTGAATATAGGAGGGGCTAGCGCCCTATAAATCGACACTATAGCTGAATATAGGAGGGGCTAGTGCCCTATAAATCTACACTATAGCTGAATATAGGAGGGGCTAGCGCCCTATAAATCTACACTAATAGCTGAATATAGGAGGGGCTAGCGCCCTATAAATCTACACTATAGAGCGTCGCAGTCCCGCCTCCTACCCTGGACCAGGAAATTAAACCCAATGCATTATTCTCATAGACATTTCTTAAAGTATTTATTTAAAGACGGTTACGCCGCGGACAAAGCCAACTCGAGTCCTGACAACTCATGACAACACAAACAATATTTTGGACCAAACAAATAATTACAAAGAAGAAAAACAACAAAAAAAGTGTTGTAACCTGCCGTTTTTTTCTTCTTTCTAATTATTTGTTTGGTCCAAAATATTGTTTGTGTTGTCATGAGTTGTCACGACTCGAGTTGGCTTTGTCCGCGGCGTAACCGTCTTTAAATAAATACTTTAAGAAATGTCTATGAGAATAATGCATTGGGTTTAATTTCCTGGTCCAGGGTAGGAGGCGGGACTGCGACGCTCTATAGCTGAATATAGGAGGGGCTAGCGCCCTATAAATCTACACTATAGCTGAATATAGGAGGGGCTAGCGCCCTATAAATCTACACTATAGCTGAATATAGGAGGGGCTAGTGCCCTATAAATCTACACTATAGCTGAATATAGGAGGGGCTAGCGCCCTATAAATCTACACTAATAACTGAATATAGGAGGGGCTAGCGCCCTATAAATCTACACTAATAGCTGAATATAGGAGGGGCTAGCGCCGGCAGTGTCTTGAGTGTACAGGGTTTGATGAGGTCTGGCCATATATGGCAGTGTGTGTGTGTGTGTGTAGTAGTGTGTACATACGTGCTCCAAACCGACCGCAGCTTAAATAGGTGAAAAATCAACTGCGACGGAACGGGCTGCGATGCGATTATTGTTTCTTAAAAAAAATAAAAAAAAACACTGCCTAGCGCGAGGCCAGTGTGTGTGTGTGTGTGTGTGTAGTAGCAGTGTGTACGTACGTGCGTGCGCCAGGGACAGTGCCCACAGCCGCAGGTAGGAGGCAGTGTTGCTGATACATCCCAGACAGTATTCTATGGTGTGGATGGCCTGATGCATGTAGACATCTGCAGTGTCAAACTGTAAACACATTATTATTATAGCTACTATAATGACATCAAGAAAACTCGACTCGCCTGGGCCATGGCTCAGTGGTCCAGGCACCTTGGCTGGTAATCCAGTCTGGCAGTGTGCCGCGGGTTCGACTCCCGATCCCGACGGCCTTTACTGCATGTCTTCCCCCCATCTCCCTCCCCATTTCCTGTCAGCCTACTGTCTGTCCCTCCATAAAAAATATAAAATAAAGGCAAAAAAAAAAAAAAAAGAAAACGACTTTATTTTCGTCATTTAAGATAGATTCATAAAGTTATACTATTTTAGTCGGAGATAGACTGAAGCAGTACTCCGGCGTCCCCAACTCTCGCGGGAACGTCTTGCGAGGTTTCGTTTGTAAACAAGTCTCCACGCTTTTTGAGATGCAGCTGGTGCATCTCAAACAGAGATGCAGCTGTTGCATCTCAAACAGAGATGCAGCTGGTGCATCTCAAACAGAGATGCAGCTGGTGCATCTCAAACAGAGATGCAGCTGGTGCATCTCAAACAGAGATGCAGCTGGTGCATCTCAAACAGAGATGCAGCTGGTGCATCTCAAACAGAGATGCAGCTGGTGCATCTCAAACAGAGATGCAGCTGGTGCATCTCAAACAGAGATGCAGCTGGTGCATCTCAAACAGAGATGCAGCTGGTGCATCTCAAACAGAGATGCAGCTGGTGCATCTCAAACAGAGATGCAGCTGGTGCATCTCAAACAGAGATGCAGCTGGTGCATCTCAAACAGAGATGCAGCTGGTGCATCTCAAACAGAGATGCAGCTGGTGCATCTCAAACAGAGATGCAGCTGGTGCATCTCAAACAGAGATGCAGCTGGTGCATCTCAAACAGAGATGCAGCTGGTGCATCTCAAACAGAGATGCAGCTGGTGCATCTCAAACAGAGATGCAGCTGGTGCATCTCAAACAGAGATGCAGCTGGTGCATCTCAAACAGAGATGCAGCTGGTGCATCTCAAACAGAGATGCAGCTGGTGCATCTTAAACAGAGATGCACCACCTGCAGCCTCGCATACGAGCAGTCCCAGACAGACACTTCTTCTAAAGTGTCTCCCTCAAACACGTCCATTGTGTATGTTTTTAGTGACAAGCGGACGACATCAAATCCATTTGTTTACATCCCCGTCGTGGCTCAACGGCATTCCAATAATACGCTTCAGGAGTGGGTGTACAGTTTGGTCCAATCAGATCGTTTTTTACTCAACGCGAACAGCAGTGATTCGGTCGACGTAGGCATACCTACCGGATCATCTTTCTACACAAATTAGTCAAAACAAGACAAAGTTGACATCTTTTATTAAAAATAAAACCGCATGAGATTTCCTGATGTCATAAACTGTCAGAATCAGCTTTTGTTGCGTTGGTTCATGTGCTAAATAATAATAATAAATAAACAACACAACGGAGGAAAATAACTCATGGAATGGACTAGTTTGCCCATAATAAAATAACTCATAGAATGGACTAGTTTGCCCATAATAAAATAACTCATAGAATGGACTAGTTTGCCCATAATAAAATAACTCATAGAATGGACTAGTTTGCCCATAATAAAATAACTCATAGAATGGACTAGTTTGCCCATAATAAAATAACTCATAGAATGGACTAGTTTGCCCATAATAAAATAACTCATAGAATGGACTAGTTTGCCCATAATAAAATAACTCATAGAATGGACTAGCTTGCCCATAATCAAATAACTCATGGAATGGACTAGTTTGCCCATAATAAAATAACTCATAGAATGGACTAGTTTGCCCATAATAAAATAACTCATAGAATGGACTAGTTTGCCCATAATAAAATAACTCATAGAATGGACTAGTTTGCCCATAATAAAATAACTCATAGAATGGACTAGTTTTCCCATAATAAAATAACTCATAGAATGGACTAGTTTGCCCATAATAAAATAACTCATAGAATGGACTAGTTTTCCCATAATAAAATAACTCATAGAATGGACTAGTTTGCCCATAATAAGGTAAGAAAACAACCCAAACCTCTCAAAAAGTGGTCTTACCCTTTAATATACCTTAGAGCTGCTGGAAATAGAACTAGAATTGGAGGTCTGAAAAAAGACGTCCCGTTCTAGGAAACACAGAATGGGGGGACCTTTCTGCAGATTGACGGTAATGTCCATAACTCAGTGGTGATTGGCCTGCAGATTGACGGTAATGTCCATAACTCAGTGGTGATTGGCCTGCAGATTGACGGTAATGTCCATAACTCAGTGGTGATTGGCCAGCAGATTGCAGGAATGCCCAATAAGCAGAGAGCTGATCAGGCATCGGCTACATTCTGTTCAGTGTCTGTGATAATTGGCAGTCGACCATATATGGAGAAGGAGATGCTTCCTGTACCCGTGATATGTATACGTTTGCGCATCCACTATTGTTTGTGTTCAATAATTTCTTGTTAAATGTGAATGCGCGTGTGTGTGTGTGTGTGTGTGTGTGTGTGTGTGTGTGTGTGTGTGTGTGTGTGTGTGTGTGCGTGCGTGTGTGCGTGCATGTACCTCCTCCTCCTCCTCGGGCCCTCCCTCTACGTCAGATGTTCGAGTGTTGATCGAACCGTCTTCAGCCAACAGCAAACACCTGTCACCTGTCACCTGTCAATCAATCAATAACACACCTGTCAATCAATCAATAACACACCTGTCATCTGTCACCTGTCAATCAATCAATAACACACATGTCACCTGTCAATCAATCAATAACACACCTGTCACCTGTCAATCAATCAATAACACACCTGTCATCTGTCAATCAATCAATAACACACCTGTCAATCAATAATAACACACCTGTCACCTGTCAATCAATCAATAACAATAATAACACACCTGTAACCTGTCACCAATCAAACAATTGGCAGAGATTAAAATAGGTGCATTCTGCATCCCAAAACACAGTTTATAGTTAAGGGACGCAATAAAACAACAACCTCTACATCCATGGGATTTAATACAACAACAACCTCTGCATCCATGGGATTTAATACAACAACAACCTCTGCATCCATGGGATTTAATACAACAACAACCTCTGCATCCATGGGATTTAATACAACAACAACCTCTGCATCCATGGGATTTAATACAACAACAACCTCTTCATCCATGGGATTTAATACAACAACAACCTCTGCATCCATGGGATTTAATACAACAACAACCTCTGCATCCATGGGATTTAATACAACAACAACCTCTGCATCCATGGGATTTAATACAACAACAACCTCTGCATCCATGGGATTTAATACAACAACAACCTCTGCATCCATGGGATTTAATACAACAACAACCTCTGCATCCATGGGATTTAATACAACAACAACCTCTTCATCCATGGGATTTAATAAAACAACAACCTCTGCATCCATGGGATTTAATACAACAACAACCTCTGCATCCATGGGATTTAATACAACAACAACCTCTGCATCCATGGGATTTAATACAACAACAACCTCTGCATCCATGGGATTTAATACAACAACAACCTCTGCATCCATGAGATTTAATACAACAACAACCTCTGCATCCATGGGATTTAATAAAACAACAACCTCTACATCCATGGGATTTAATACAACAACAACCTCTGCATCCATGGGATTTAATACAACAACAACCTCTGCATCCATGGGATTTAATACAACAACAACCTCTGCATCCATGGGATTTAATAAAACAACAACCTCTACATCCATGGGATTTAATACAACAACAACCTCTGCATCCATGGGATTTAATACAACAACAACCTCTGCATCCATGGGATTTAATAAAACAACAACCTCTACATCCATGGGATTTAATACAACAACAACCTCTGCATCCATGGGATTTAATAAAACAACAACCTCTACATCCATGGGATTTAATACAACAACAACCTCTGCATCCATGAGATTTTTTGCTAGCTTTAGTTATAATAATCATTTCTTCTTCTGTTTTCTACATGAATATAACCACATTATAACCATATAAAATGAAATGGGAGTTAAATGCTGCAATTTATAAGAATAGGAAGAATATGACTCCTAACGTGGTTGAAGTGGGACTCAATAAAATGTCCCTGGGACTCATTTCTAAAAGACCATCCCTGCATCCTGGGACTCATTTCTAAAAGACCATCCCTGCATCCTGGGACTCATTTCTAAAAGACCATCCCTGCATCCTGGGACTCATTTCTAAAAGACCATCCCTGCATCCTGGGACTCATTTCTAAAAGACCATCCCTGCATCCTGGGACTCATTTCTAAAAGAGCATCCCTACATCCTGGGACTCATTTCTAAAAGACCATCCCTGCATCCTGGGACTCATTTCTAAAAGACCATCCCTGCATCCTGGGACTCATTTCTAAAAGACCATCCCTGCATCCTGGGACTCATTTCTAAAAGACCATCCCTGCATCCTGGGACTCATTTCTAAAAGACCATCCCTGCATCCCGGGACTCATTACATTGAAAACCTATTTACATCACTGAATTGGCATTGGCACCCATTTAATGGCATTTCTATCTCTGGGACCCCCAATTTATATTGTAAAATCAATGTGAATTTAACTCAGAGTGTACAAATGTGTTACACTCTCAGAGTTACAGACCCATAAGGGTCCATTTTGGTTCCAAACTATCATTTAGCTGGGGACCCGCTGGAACGCCCTCAAGGACCCCTGGGGGTCCCCGGACCCCACTTTGCGAACCCCTGGTCTGGAGCACTCTGGTGGAGCTGTTGCCCCGCAACCCGACTACGGATAAGCGGTTGAAGATGGATGGATATTACCACAGATGAACTTATCCTGGTGTCATTATCTTCTGAATTAAAAACCCATTGTCTTTCTTAATGACTCACTAAACAACGGAAGACACACAGAAACAACTCCAGCGCATTTACAATTCAGGCATTTCACAAAAACTACTACATAAAAACTAAATGAAAACTAAGCCATGATGACTAAAACTATGACTAAATATACTGACAATTTCGTCAACAAATAAAAACTAGACTAAAATGTTAGGAAGGGACTAGTGGACAAGAGATCCAGTATGTCATTTTACACTTGGTTGGCTGGTTGCATGCTGAAAATAGCTTGTAGATCGGCTATTTTCAGCAAGTGTAAAATCAGCCATTACGACGGCATCAACGCCCACCAAAATACATTTTAGTCGACTAAATCAACTGTAGATTTAGTCGACTAAAATGTTATGATATTTAGTCTTAGTTTTTTAACAGAAAAAACCTTCCGGGTGACTAAAATGTGACTAAAACTAAATGGAAGCTATTGGAGAGACTATGACTAAAACTAAATGGAAGCTATTGGAGAGACTATGACTAAAACTAAATGGAAGCTATTGGAGAGACTATGACTAAAACTAAATGTTAGCTATTGGAGAGACTATGACTAAAACTAAATGTTAGCTATTGGAGAGACTATGACTAAAACTAAATGTTAGCTATTGGAGAGACTATGACTAAAACTAAATGTTAGCTATTGGAGAGACTATGACTAAAACTAAATGGAAGCTATTGGAGAGACTATGACTAAAACTAAATGGAAGCTATTGGAGAGACTATGACTAAAACTAAATGGAAGCTATTGGAGAGACTATGACTAAAACTAAATGTTAGCTATTGGAGAGACTATGACTAAAACTAAATGGAAGCTATTCGAGAGACTATGACTAAAACTAAATGTTAGCTATTGGAGAGACTATGACTAAAACTAAATGGAAGCTATTGGAGAGACTATGACTAAAACTAAATGTTAGCTATTCGAGAGACTATGACTAAAACTAAATGGAAGCTATTCGAGAGACTATGACTAAAACTAAATGGAAGCTATTGGAGAGACTATGACTAAAACTAAATGTTAGCTATTGGAGAGACTATGACTAAAACTAAATGGAAGCTATTGGAGAGACTATGACTAAAACTAAATGGAAGCTATTGGAGAGACTATGACTAAAACTAAATGTTAGCTATTGGAGAGACTATGACTAAAACTAAATGTTAGCTATTGGAGAGACTATGACTAAAACTAAATGGAAGCTATTCGAGAGACTATGACTAAAACTAAATGGAAGCTATTCGAGAGACTATGACTAAAACTAAATGGAAGCTATTCGAGAGACTATGACTAAAACTAAATGTTAGCTATTCGAGAGACTATGACTAAAACTAAATGGAAGCTATTCGAGAGACTATGACTAAAACTAAATGTTAGCTATTGGAGAGACTATGACTAAAACTAAATGGAAGCTATTGGAGAGACTATGACTAAAACTAAATGGAAGCTATTGGAGAGACTATGACTAAAACTAAATGTTAGCTATTGGAGAGACTATGACTAAAACTAAATGTTAGCTATTGGAGAGACTATGACTAAAACTAAATGGAAGCTATTCGAGAGACTATGACTAAAACTAAATGGAAGCTATTCGAGAGACTATGACTAAAACTAAATGGAAGCTATTCGAGAGACTATGACTAAAACTAAATGTTAGCTATTCGAGAGACTATGACTAAAACTAAATGGAAGCTATTGGAGAGACTATGACTAAAACTAAATGGAAGCTATTGGAGAGACTATGACTAAAACTAAATGGAAGCTATTGGAGAGACTATGACTAAAACTAAATGGAAGCTATTGGAGAGACTATGACTAAAACTAAATGGAAGCTATTGGAGAGACTATGACTAAAACTAAATGGAAGCTATTGGAGAGACTATGACTAAAACTAAATGGAAGCTATTGGAGAGACTATGACTAAAACTAAATGGAAGCTATTGGAGAGACTATGACTAAAACTAAATGGAAGCTATTGGAGAGACTATGACTAAAACTAAATGGAAGCTATTGGAGAGACTATGACTAAAACTAAATGTTAGCTATTGGAGAGACTATGACTAAAACTAAATGTTAGCTATTCGAGAGACTATGACTAAAACTAAATGGAAGCTATTCGAGAGACTATGACTAAAACTAAATGTTAGCTATTCGAGAGACTATGACTAAAACTAAATGGAAGCTATTGGAGAGACTATGACTAAAACTAAATGTTAGCTATTGGAGAGACTATGACTAAAACTAAATGGAAGCTATTGGAGAGACTATGACTAAAACTAAATGGAAGCTATTGGAGAGACTATGACTAAAACTAAATGGAAGCTATTGGAGAGACTATGACTAAAACTAAATGGAAGCTATTGGAGAGACTATGACTAAAACTAAATGTTAGCTATTCGAGAGACTATGACTAAAACTAAATGGAAGCTATTGGAGAGACTATGACTAAAACTAAATGTTAGCTATTGGAGAGACTATGACTAAAACTAAATGGAAGCTATTGGAGAGACTATGACTAAAACTAAATGTTAGCTATTCGAGAGACTATGACTAAAACTAAATGGAAGCTATTCGAGAGACTATGACTAAAACTAAATGGAAGCTATTGGAGAGACTATGACTAAAACTAAATGGAAGCTATTGGAGAGACTATGACTAAAACTAAATGGAAGCTATTGGAGAGACTATGACTAAAACTAAATGTTAGCTATTGGAGAGACTATGACTAAAACTAAATGTTAGCTATTGGAGAGACTATGACTAAAACTAAATGGAAGCTATTGGAGAGACTATGACTAAAACTAAATGGAAGCTATTGGAGAGACTATGACTAAAACTAAATGGAAGCTATTGGAGAGACTATGACTAAAACTAAATGTTAGCTATTGGAGAGACTATGACTAAAACTAAATGGAAGCTATTGGAGAGACTATGACTAAAACTAAATGTTAGCTATTGGAGAGACTATGACTAAAACTAAATGTTAGCTATTGGAGAGACTATGACTAAAACTAAATGGAAGCTATTGGAGAGACTATGACTAAAACTAAATGTTAGCTATTGGAGAGACTATGACTAAAACTAAATGGAAGCTATTGGAGAGACTATGACTAAAACTAAATGGAAGCTATTGGAGAGACTATGACTAAAACTAAATGTTAGCTATTCGAGAGACTATGACTAAAACTAAATGGAAGCTATTGGAGAGACTATGACTAAAACTAAATGTTAGCTATTCGAGAGACTATGACTAAAACTAAATGGAAGCTATTGGAGAGACTATGACTAAAACTAAATGTTAGCTATTGGAGAGACTATGACTAAAACTAAATGGAAGCTATTGGAGAGACTATGACTAAAACTAAATGTTAGCTATTCGAGAGACTATGACTAAAACTAAATGGAAGCTATTGGAGAGACTATGACTAAAACTAAATGGAAGCTATTGGAGAGACTATGACTAAAACTAAATGGAAGCTATTGGAGAGACTATGACTAAAACTAAATGTTAGCTATTCGAGAGACTATGACTAAAACTAAATGTTAGCTATTCGAGAGACTATGACTAAAACTAAATGTTAGCTATTGGAGAGACTATGACTAAAACTAAATGTTAGCTATTCGAGAGACTATGACTAAAACTAAATGTTAGCTATTGGAGAGACTATGACTAAAACTAAATGGAAGCTATTGGAGAGACTATGACTAAAACTAAATGGAAGCTATTCGAGAGACTATGACTAAAACTAAATGTTAGCTATTGGAGAGACTATGACTAAAACTAAATGTTAGCTATTGGAGAGACTATGACTAAAACTAAATGTTAGCTATTGGAGAGACTATGACTAAAACTAAATGTTAGCTATTGGAGAGACTATGACTAAAACTAAATGTTAGCTATTGGAGAGACTATGACTAAAACTAAATGGAAGCTATTGGAGAGACTATGACTAAAACTAAATGTTAGCTATTGGAGAGACTATGACTAAAACTAAATGTTAGCTATTGGAGAGACTATGACTAAAACTAAATGTTAGCTATTGGAGAGACTATGACTAAAACTAAATGGAAGCTATTCGAGAGACTGACTAAAACTAAATGTTAGCTATTGGAGAGACTATGACTAAAACTAAATGGAAGCTATTGGAGAGACTATGACTAAAACTAAATGGAAGCTATTGGAGAGACTATGACTAAAACTAAATGGAAGCTATTGGAGAGACTATGACTAAAACTAAATGTTAGCTATTGGAGAGACTATGACTAAAACTAAATGGAAGCTATTGGAGAGACTATGACTAAAACTAAATGGAAGCTATTGGAGAGACTATGACTAAAACTAAATGGAAGCTATTGGAGAGACTATGACTAAAACTAAATGGAAGCTATTGGAGAGACTATGACTAAAACTAAATGTTAGCTATTCGAGAGACTATGACTAAAACTAAATGTTAGCTATTCGAGAGACTATGACTAAAACTAAATGGAAGCTATTCGAGAGACTGACTAAAACTAAATGGAAGCTATTGGAGAGACTATGACTAAAACTAAATGGAAGCTATTGGAGAGACTATGACTAAAACTAAATGGAAGCTATTGGAGAGACTATGACTAAAACTAAATGGAAGCTATTGGAGAGACTATGACTAAAACTAAATGGAAGCTATTGGAGAGACTATGACTAAAACTAAATGGAAGCTATTGGAGAGACTATGACTAAAACTAAATGGAAGCTATTCGAGAGACTATGACTAAAACTAAATGGAAGCTATTGGAGAGACTATGACTAAAACTAAATGTTAGCTATTCGAGAGACTATGACTAAAACTAAATGGAAGCTATTCGAGAGACTATGACTAAAACTAAATGTTAGCTATTCGAGAGACTATGACTAAAACTAAATGGAAGCTATTGGAGAGACTATGACTAAAACTAAATGTTAGCTATTCGAGAGACTATGACTAAAACTAAATGGAAGCTATTGGAGAGACTATGACTAAAACTAAATGTTAGCTATTGGAGAGACTATGACTAAAACTAAATGGAAGCTATTGGAGAGACTATGACTAAAACTAAATGGAAGCTATTGGAGAGACTATGACTAAAACTAAATGGAAGCTATTGGAGAGACTATGACTAAAACTAAATGGAAGCTATTGGAGAGACTATGACTAAAACTAAATGGAAGCTATTGGAGAGACTATGACTAAAACTAAATGGAAGCTATTGGAGAGACTATGACTAAAACTAAATGGAAGCTATTGGAGAGACTATGACTAAAACTAAATGGAAGCTATTGGAGAGACTATGACTAAAACTAAATGGAAGCTATTCGAGAGACTATGACTAAAACTAAATGTTAGCTATTGGAGAGACTATGACTAAAACTAAATGGAAGCTATTGGAGAGACTATGACTAAAACTAAATGGAAGCTATTGGAGAGACTATGACTAAAACTAAATGGAAGCTATTGGAGAGACTATGACTAAAACTAAATGGAAGCTATTGGAGAGACTATGACTAAAACTAAATGGAAGCTATTGGAGAGACTATGACTAAAACTAAATGGAAGCTATTGGAGAGACTATGACTAAAACTAAATGGAAGCTATTGGAGAGACTATGACTAAAACTAAATGGAAGCTATTGGAGAGACTATGACTAAAACTAAATGGAAGCTATTGGAGAGACTATGACTAAAACTAAATGGAAGCTATTGGAGAGACTATGACTAAAACTAAATGGAAGCTATTGGAGAGACTATGACTAAAACTAAATGTTAGCTATTGGAGAGACTATGACTAAAACTAAATGTTAGCTATTCGAGAGACTATGACTAAAACTAAATGGAAGCTATTGGAGAGACTATGACTAAAACTAAATGTTAGCTATTCGAGAGACTATGACTAAAACTAAATGGAAGCTATTCGAGAGACTATGACTAAAACTAAATGTTAGCTATTCGAGAGACTATGACTAAAACTAAATGTTAGCTATTCGAGAGACTATGACTAAAACTAAATGGAAGCTATTGGAGAGACTATGACTAAAACTAAATGTTAGCTATTCGAGAGACTATGACTAAAACTAAATGGAAGCTATTCGAGAGACTATGACTAAAACTAAATGTTAGCTATTCGAGAGACTATGACTAAAACTAAATGGAAGCTATTCGAGAGACTGACTAAAACTAAATGGAAGCTATTGGAGAGACTATGACTAAAACTAAATGGAAGCTATTGGAGAGACTATGACTAAAACTAAATGTTAGCTATTGGAGAGACTATGACTAAAACTAAATGTTAGCTATTGGAGAGACTATGACTAAAACTAAATGGAAGCTATTGGAGAGACTATGACTAAAACTAAATGGAAGCTATTGGAGAGACTATGACTAAAACTAAATGTTAGCTATTGGAGAGACTATGACTAAAACTAAATGGAAGCTATTGGAGAGACTATGACTAAAACTAAATGGAAGCTATTGGAGAGACTATGACTAAAACTAAATGGAAGCTATTCGAGAGACTATGACTAAAACTAAATGTTAGCTATTCGAGAGACTATGACTAAAACTAAATGTTAGCTATTCGAGAGACTATGACTAAAACTAAATGGAAGCTATTGGAGAGACTATGACTAAAACTAAATGTTAGCTATTCGAGAGACTATGACTAAAACTAAATGGAAGCTATTCGAGAGACTATGACTAAAACTAAATGTTAGCTATTCGAGAGACTATGACTAAAACTAAATGGAAGCTATTCGAGAGACTGACTAAAACTAAATGGAAGCTATTGGAGAGACTATGACTAAAACTAAATGGAAGCTATTGGAGAGACTATGACTAAAACTAAATGTTAGCTATTGGAGAGACTATGACTAAAACTAAATGTTAGCTATTGGAGAGACTATGACTAAAACTAAATGGAAGCTATTGGAGAGACTATGACTAAAACTAAATGGAAGCTATTGGAGAGACTATGACTAAAACTAAATGTTAGCTATTGGAGAGACTATGACTAAAACTAAATGGAAGCTATTGGAGAGACTATGACTAAAACTAAATGTTAGCTATTGGAGAGACTATGACTAAAACTAAATGGAAGCTATTGGAGAGACTATGACTAAAACTAAATGGAAGCTATTGGAGAGACTATGACTAAAACTAAATGGAAGCTATTGGAGAGACTATGACTAAAACTAAATGGAAGCTATTGGAGAGACTATGACTAAAACTAAATGTTAGCTATTGGAGAGACTATGACTAAAACTAAATGGAAGCTATTGGAGAGACTATGACTAAAACTAAATGTTAGCTATTCGAGAGACTATGACTAAAACTAAATGGAAGCTATTCGAGAGACTGACTAAAACTAAATGGAAGCTATTCGAGAGACTATGACTAAAACTAAATGTTAGCTATTCGAGAGACTATGACTAAAACTAAATGTTAGCTATTCGAGAGACTATGACTAAAACTAAATGGAAGCTATTCGAGAGACTGACTAAAACTAAATGTTAGCTATTCGAGAGACTATGACTAAAACTAAATGTTAGCTATTCGAGAGACTATGACTAAAACTAAATGTTAGCTATTCGAGAGACTATGACTAAAACTAAATGGAAGCTATTCGAGAGACTGACTAAAACTAAATGTTAGCTATTCGAGAGACTATGACTAAAACTAAATGGAAGCTATTCGAGAGACTGACTAAAACTAAATGGAAGCTATTCGAGAGACTATGACTAAAACTAAATGTTAGCTATTCGAGAGACTATGACTAAAACTAAATGTTAGCTATTCGAGAGACTATGACTAAAACTAAATGGAAGCTATTCGAGAGACTGACTAAAACTAAATGTTAGCTATTCGAGAGACTATGACTAAAACTAAATGTTAGCTATTCGAGAGACTATGACTAAAACTAAATGTTAGCTATTCGAGAGACTATGACTAAAACTAAATGGAAGCTATTCGAGAGACTGACTAAAACTAAATGGAAGCTATTGGAGAGACTATGACTAAAACTAAATGGAAGCTATTGGAGAGACTATGACTAAAACTAAATGGAAGCTATTGGAGAGACTATGACTAAAACTAAATGGAAGCTATTGGAGAGACTATGACTAAAACTAAATGGAAGCTATTGGAGAGACTATGACTAAAACTAAATGGAAGCTATTGGAGAGACTATGACTAAAACTAAATGGAAGCTATTGGAGAGACTATGACTAAAACTAAATGGAAGCTATTGGAGAGACTATGACTAAAACTAAATGTTAGCTATTGGAGAGACTATGACTAAAACTAAATGGAAGCTATTGGAGAGACTATGACTAAAACTAAATGGAAGCTATTGGAGAGACTATGACTAAAACTAAATGTTAGCTATTGGAGAGACTATGACTAAAACTAAATGGAAGCTATTGGAGAGACTATGACTAAAACTAAATGTTAGCTATTGGAGAGACTATGACTAAAACTAAATGTTAGCTATTGGAGAGACTATGACTAAAACTAAATGGAAGCTATTGGAGAGACTATGACTAAAACTAAATGGAAGCTATTCGAGAGACTATGACTAAAACTAAATGGAAGCTATTCGAGAGACTATGACTAAAACTAAATGTTAGCTATTGGAGAGACTATGACTAAAACTAAATGGAAGCTATTGGAGAGACTATGACTAAAACTAAATGGAAGCTATTCGAGAGACTATGACTAAAACTAAATGGAAGCTATTCGAGAGACTATGACTAAAACTAAATGGAAGCTATTGGAGAGACTATGACTAAAACTAAATGGAAGCTATTGGAGAGACTATGACTAAAACTAAATGGAAGCTATTGGAGAGACTATGACTAAAACTAAATGTTAGCTATTGGAGAGACTATGACTAAAACTAAATGTTAGCTATTGGAGAGACTATGACTAAAACTAAATGGAAGCTATTGGAGAGACTATGACTAAAACTAAATGGAAGCTATTGGAGAGACTATGACTAAAACTAAATGGAAGCTATTGGAGAGACTATGACTAAAACTAAATGGAAGCTATTGGAGAGACTATGACTAAAACTAAATGTTAGCTATTGGAGAGACTATGACTAAAACTAAATGGAAGCTATTGGAGAGACTATGACTAAAACTAAATGTTAGCTATTGGAGAGACTATGACTAAAACTAAATGTTAGCTATTGGAGAGACTATGACTAAAACTAAATGGAAGCTATTGGAGAGACTATGACTAAAACTAAATGGAAGCTATTGGAGAGACTATGACTAAAACTAAATGGAAGCTATTGGAGAGACTATGACTAAAACTAAATGGAAGCTATTCGAGAGACTATGACTAAAACTAAATGTTAGCTATTGGAGAGACTATGACTAAAACTAAATGGAAGCTATTCGAGAGACTATGACTAAAACTAAATGGAAGCTATTGGAGAGACTATGACTAAAACTAAATGTTAGCTATTGGAGAGACTATGACTAAAACTAAATGTTAGCTATTGGAGAGACTATGACTAAAACTAAATGGAAGCTATTGGAGAGACTATGACTAAAACTAAATGGAAGCTATTGGAGAGACTATGACTAAAACTAAATGTTAGCTATTGGAGAGACTATGACTAAAACTAAATGGAAGCTATTCGAGAGACTATGACTAAAACTAAATGGAAGCTATTCGAGAGACTATGACTAAAACTAAAATCAAGATTTGCTGCCAAAACCAACACTGCTCCAGAACACGAAACATGGCAACACATCAAACACATGAAAGCACTATCAACACATCAAACACTATCAACACATCAAACACTATCAACACATCAAACACATGAAAGCACTAGTCACTAGTCATACGTACACTGATTGGTCCCTAAATGAATGACCTGGCAACACATCAAACACATGAAAGCACTAGTCATACGTACACTGATTGGTCCCTAAATGAATGACCTTTGACCCTACCTCCTCAAACACATGAAAGCACTAGTCACTAGTCATACGTACACCGATTGGTCCCTAAATGAATGACCTTTGACCCTACCTCCTCAAACACATGAAAGCACTAGTCACTAGTCATACGTACACTGATTGGTCCCTAAATGAATGACCTTTGACCCTACCTCCTCTGCGTCGGGGGCGTGGTCGGACAGGTCGGAGGTCAGCAGGGGGGCGGTCCTCCTACGCCTGGAGTAGGAGGACGAGTATCGGTGTGACACGTACTCGTAGGTGGGCTGACCGAAGAGCAGGACTGGAACACTGGAGAGGGCTAGGACCACCAGAACCTTCTGGACTATACCCTGTACACACACACACACACACACACACACACACACACACACACACACACACACACACACACACACACACACACACACACACACACACACACACACACACACACACACACACACACACACACACACACACACATTAAACACAGGACGAAGTTCTCCACCTTTTCAATTAGTAACGCCCAGCGCTCAAGACAGAGATTGATTAACACTAGCATGTCGGAGCGGTCTTTCTGACCGATTTTGAAATTTTGAAGTGGATTTTCTTTGCCCATGAAGTCCTGAGAAAGTTCCCCTTGCATGACTTTTTCTAAATGTTCGATTCAAATCATCTGTTTTTTTTTTCATCTGAAACGTTTTGTAAATATGATTTTAGACATGCTTATACCTACTATGAAGTTTCACACCTCCCGACAGCTGGAGACGGCATTGTTCAAGCCAATGGTTAATTTGCATTTCAACTGCCACATGTAGGCAAACTTACATTACGAATGTACTCACACTCACAGCATAGACTAAATGTTGTTTTAGAGGTTATATTTGTTATATGCGGTTTGCAGAAATAACAATGTCTGACTTTATTTTTCCCGAAACGGAAAAAATATATATGGTGAAATATGGTGTGTTGACTGACTGGCGTATTGTTTCCACCAAACGCATAGCTCAATAGATATAAATAAATGTTGACTATACACGCCATCTTTATAGCATAATTATGTAAGGTGGTGATGATAAAAATAAATCAATTATCCTGGAACACGTT
>NW_027638626.1:240000-352000 GCF_951216825.1 Electrona antarctica
AAATATAACCAGGAAGATGTTACTGTAGTGGCCAATAGTTCCTAAATATAACCAGGAAGATGTTACTGTAGTGGCCAATAGTTCCTAAATATAACCAGGAAGATGTTACTGTAGTGGCCAATAGTTCCTAAATATAACCAGGAAGATGTTACTGTAGTGGCCAATAGTTCCTAAATATAACCAGGAAGATGTTACTGTAGTGGCCAATAGTTCCTAAATAAAACCAGGAAGATGTTACTGTAGTGGCCAATAGTTCCTAAATATAACCAGGAAGATGTTACTGTACTGGCCAATAGTTCCTAAATATAACCAGGAAGATGTTACTGTAGTGGCCAATAGTTCCTAAATATAACCAGGAAGATGTTACTGTAGTGGCCAATAGTTCCTAAATATAACCAGGAAGATGTTACTGTACTGGCCAATAGTTCCTAAATATAACCAGGAAGATGTTACTGTAGTGGCCAATAGTTCCTAAATAAAACCAGGAAGATGTTACTGTAGTGGCCAATAGTTCCTAAATATAACCAGGAAGATGTTACTGTAGTGGCCAATAGTTCCTAAATATAACCAGGAAGATGTTACTGTAGTGGCCAAAGTTCCTGAATATAACCAGATAGATGTTACTGTACTGGCCAATAGTTCCTAAATATAACCAGGAAGATGTTACTGTACTGGCCAATAGTTCCTAAATATAACCAGGAAGATGTTACTGTAGTGGCCAATAGTTCCTAAATATAACCAGGAAGATGTTACTGTAGTGGCCAATAGTTCCTAAATATAACCAGGAAGATGTTACTGTAGTGGCCAATAGTTCCTAAATATAACCAGGAAGATGTTACTGTAGTGGCCAAAGTTCCTGAATATAACCAGATAGATGTTACTGTACTGGCCAATAGTTCCTAAATATAACCAGGAAGATGTTACTGTAGTGGCCAATAGTTCCTAAATATAACCAGGAAGATGTTACTGTAGTGGCCAAAGTTCCTAAATATAACCAGATAGATGTTACTGTACTGGCCAATAGTTCCTAAATATAACCAGGAAGATGTTACTGTACTGACAAATAGTTCCTAAATATAACCAGGAAGATGTTACTGTAGTGGCCAATAGTTCCTAAATATAACCAGGAAGATGTTACTGTACTGACAAATAGTTCCTAAATATAACCAGGAAGATGTTACTGTAGTGGCCAATAGTTCCTAAATATAACCAGGAAGATGTTACTGTAGTGGCCAATAGTTCCTAAATATAACCAGGAAGATGTTACTGTAGTGGCCAATAGTTCCTAAATATAACCAGGAAGATGTTACTGTAGTGGCCAATAGTTCCTAAATATAACCAGGAAGATGTTACTGTAGTGGCCAATAGTTCCTAAATATAACCAGGAAGATGTTACTGTAGTGGCCAAAGTTCCTGAATATAACCAGATAGATGTTACTGTACTGGCCAATAGTTCCTAAATATAACCAGGAAGATGTTACTGTAGTGGCCAATAGTTCCTAAATATAACCAGGAAGATGTTACTGTAGTGGCCAAAGTTCCTAAATATAACCAGATAGATGTTACTGTACTGGCCAATAGTTCCTAAATATAACCAGGAAGATGTTACTGTACTGACAAATAGTTCCTAAATATAACCAGGAAGATGTTACTGTAGTGGCCAATAGTTCCTAAATATAACCAGGAAGATGTTACTGTAGTGGCCAATAGTTCCTAAATATAACCAGGAAGATGTTACTGTAGTGGCCAATAGTTCCTAAATATAACCAGGAAGATGTTACTGTAGTGGCCAATAGTTCCTAAATATAACCAGGAAGATGTTACTGTAGTGGCCAATAGTTCCTAAATATAACCAGGAAGATGTTACTGTAGTGGCCAATAGTTCCTAAATATAACCAGGAAGATGTTACTGTAGTGGCCAATAGTTCCTAAATATAACCAGGAAGATGTTACTGTAGTGGCCAATAGTTCCTAAATATAACCAGGAAGATGTTACTGTACTGGCCAATAGTTCCTAAATATAACCAGGAAGATGTTACTGTACTGGCCAATAGTTCCTAAATATAACCAGGAAGATGTTACTGTAGTGGCCAATAGTTCCTAAATATAACCAGATAGATGTTACTGTAGTGGCCAAAGTTCCTAAATAAAACCAGGAAGATGTTACTGTACTGACCAATAGTTCCTAAATATAACCAGGAAGATGTTACTGTAGTGGCCAATAGTTCCTAAATATAACCAGATAGATGTTACTGTAGTGGCCAAAGTTCCTAAATAAAACCAGGAAGATGTTACTGTACTGACCAATAGTTCCTAAATATAACCAGGAAGATGTTACTGTAGTGGCCAATAGTTCCTAAATATAACCAGGAAGATGTTACTGTAGTGGCCAATAGTTCCTAAATATAACCAGGAAGATGTTACTGTAGTGGCCAATAGTTCCTAAATATAACCAGGAAGATGTTACTGTAGTGGCCAATAGTTCCTAAATATAACCAGGAAGATGTTACTGTAGTGGCCAATAGTTCCTAAATATAACCAGGAAGATGTTACTGTAGTGGCCAATAGTTCCTAAATATAACCAGGAAGATGTTACTGTAGTGGCCAATAGTTCCTAAATATAACCAGGAAGATGTTACTGTACTGACCAATAGTTCCTAAATATAACCAGATATATGTTACTGTAGTGGCCAATAGTTCCTAAATATAACCAGGAAGATGTTACTGTACTGGCCAATAGTTCCTAAATATAACCAGGAAGATGTTACTGTAGTGGCAAATAGTTCCTAAATATAACCAGGAAGATGTTACTGTACTGGCCAATAGTTCCTAAATATAACCAGGAAGATGTTACTGTAGTGGCCAATAGTTCCTAAATATAACCAGGAAGATGTTACTGTAGTGGCCAAAGTTCCTGAATATAACCAGATAGATGTTACTGTACTGGCCAATAGTTCCTAAATATAACCAGGAAGATGTTACTGTAGTGGCCAATAGTTCCTAAATATAACCAGGAAGATGTTACTGTAGTGGCCAAAGTTCCTAAATATAACCAGATAGATGTTACTGTACTGGCCAATAGTTCCTAAATATAACCAGGAAGATGTTACTGTACTGACAAATAGTTCCTAAATATAACCAGGAAGATGTTACTGTAGTGGCCAATAGTTCCTAAATATAACCAGGAAGATGTTACTGTAGTGGCCAATAGTTCCTAAATATAACCAGGAAGATGTTACTGTAGTGGCCAATAGTTCCTAAATATAACCAGGAAGATGTTACTGTAGTGGCCAATAGTTCCTAAATATAACCAGGAAGATGTTACTGTAGTGGCCAATAGTTCCTAAATATAACCAGGAAGATGTTACTGTAGTGGCCAATAGTTCCTAAATATAACCAGGAAGATGTTACTGTAGTGGCCAATAGTTCCTAAATATAACCAGGAAGATGTTACTGTAGTGGCCAATAGTTCCTAAATATAACCAGGAAGATGTTACTGTACTGGCCAATAGTTCCTAAATATAACCAGGAAGATGTTACTGTAGTGGCCAATAGTTCCTAAATATAACCAGGAAGATGTTACTGTAGTGGCCAATAGTTCCTAAATATAACCAGATAGATGTTACTGTAGTGGCCAAAGTTCCTAAATAAAACCAGGAAGATGTTACTGTACTGACCAATAGTTCCTAAATATAACCAGGAAGATGTTACTGTAGTGGCCAATAGTTCCTAAATATAACCAGATAGATGTTACTGTAGTGGCCAAAGTTCCTAAATAAAACCAGGAAGATGTTACTGTACTGACCAATAGTTCCTAAATATAACCAGGAAGATGTTACTGTAGTGGCCAATAGTTCCTAAATATAACCAGGAAGATGTTACTGTAGTGGCCAATAGTTCCTAAATATAACCAGGAAGATGTTACTGTAGTGGCCAATAGTTCCTAAATATAACCAGGAAGATGTTACTGTACTGGCCAATAGTTCCTAAATATAACCAGGAAGATGTTACTGTAGTGGCCAATAGTTCCTAAATATAACCAGGAAGATGTTACTGTAGTGGCCAATAGTTCCTAAATATAACCAGGAAGATGTTACTGTAGTGGCCAATAGTTCCTAAATATAACCAGGAAGATGTTACTGTACTGACCAATAGTTCCTAAATATAACCAGATATATGTTACTGTAGTGGCCAATAGTTCCTAAATATAACCAGGAAGATGTTACTGTACTGACCAATAGTTCCTAAATATAACCAGGAAGATGTTACTGTACTGACCAATAGTTCCTAAATATAACCAGATAGATGTTACTGTACTGACCAATAGTTCCTAAATATAACCAGGAAGATATTACTGTACTGGCCAATAGTTCCTAAATATAACCAGGAAGATGTTACTGTAGTGGCCAATAGTTCCTAAATATAACCAGGAAGATGTTACTGTAGTGGCCAATAGTTCCTAAATATAACCAGGAAGATGTTACTGTAGTGGCCAATAGTTCCTAAATATAACCAGGAAGATGTTACTGTAGTGGCCAATAGTTCCTAAATATAACCAGGAAGATGTTACTGTAGTGGCCAATAGTTCCTAAATATAACCAGGAAGATGTTACTGTACTGGCCAATAGTTCCTAAATATAACCAGATAGATGTTACTGTACTGGCCAATAGTTCCTAAATATAACCAGGAAGATGTTACTGTACTGGCCAATAGTTCCTAAATATAACCAGGAAGATGTTACTGTAGTGGCCAATAGTTCCTAAATATAACCAGATAGATGTTACTGTAGTGGCCAATAGTTCCTAAATATAACCAGGAAGATGTTACTGTACTGGCCAATAGTTCCTAAATATAACCAGATATATGTTACTGTACTGGCCAATAGTTCCTAAATATAACCAGGAAGATGTTACTGTACTGGCCAATAGTTCCTAAATATAACCAGGAAGATGTTACTGTAGTGGCCAATAGTTCCTAAATATAACCAGGAAGATGTTACTGTAGTGGCCAATAGTTCCTAAATATAACCAGGAAGATGTTACTGTACTGACCAATAGTTCCTAAATATAACGCAAGTTACGAATGTAACTATGGTTATGTGAATTCCTGGATGACTGCCAGTAGGCAGTAAACAATAGTGAATATACCTCTCGCGCTCCGCGTAGGTCGAGTCTTAATATAAACAAAGTCATGTGACGTGTAGGCTGACCGTGCGTCCCGGTAGGCTATATAAGCACGTGACAGCCCACACCCGGCCTCTTAAGAATCTTCTCGCCCTGAAAGATTCCGAGTGACCGTTATTACTGGCAGTCATCCAGGAATTCACATAACCATAGTTACATTCGTAACTTGCGTTATGTTTCATTCCTTACTGACTGCCAGTAGGCAGTAAACAATAGTGGATGACTCATACCAGAAGTGTCACGAGGAATCGAACCAACCTACTAAACTGCCGTAGCAGCCAGTGGCAGGATCGCTGACGTCAGTGAGGATCCAGAGGCCACATCAAGGCGATAGAACCTCGAGAACATGCAAGGGGCTGTCCAAGACGCCGCCGCACAGACGTCCGCCAGTGACACCCCTCTCATCGCCGCCCAGGACGTGGCAACGCCCCTGGTAGAATGGCAGATGACCTCGGAGGGGGCAGGTTTACCAGATGCTTCATAAGCCTTCTTAATCGCATCCACTGCCCAGTGGGATAGCCGCTGTTTAGACAGCGCGCCTCCTCTATTCTTTCCGCCGTAGCACACAAACAGTTGCTCTGAGCGTCTAATATCCCGTGTTGCCTGAATGTACAGTTGCAACGCACGGACTGGACACAGTAAGTGGGCCCTTTCCTCCGCCTCGGATGTAAACGGGGGAGGATGGAATGCCGCCAACTCTATGGCCTGGTTAACATAATCGGGGGGCAGAACCTTTAGGCAAGAATGACACATTTGGCCAAAGTGTGACCCCCGTGCCGCTAGCCTTCCACCGAAGGCATGCGGGGCTAATAGAAAGTGCGTGGAGCTCACTCACACGCTTAGCTGTCGTAACTGCCAACAGAAAGGCAGTCTTAATCGATAACGAGCTCAAGGACGACCCAGCCATAGGCTCAAAGGGCGCCCTGCTCAATGCCTGCAGGACCAGAGGCAGGTCCCAAGCTGCAGTACGCCTCACCCTAGGGGGGCGTAACCTCTTGGCACCGCGCAGAAACTGTGTCACCCAGTAATGCGCACCAACTGACCTGCCATCAATATGGCTATGATTGAAGGATATAGCGGCCGTGTGCACCTTCAAGGTGGAGGCTGCACGGCCGGCATCCAGTAGACACTGTAAATAATGTAGTACGTGTTGTATAGGGCAAGAGACTGGGTCCAGACCCCTGTCGCTGCACCATAATGAGAAAGCAGCCCAGCAATTAGAGTACACCAACCTTGTGGAAGGGGCCCTTGCATTTCGCAAGGTCTCACATATTGAGGGGCCTAGCCCACTCAAGAGTGACTGATCCCTTTCAGTGGCCATACCCAAAGCTGAAGGAGGCTCGGCGATGGATGCCACACCTTCCCGTCCAGCTGGGACAGGAGGTCTATCCTCACTGGAAGCTGCCATCGATCCCCGTTCAACAGACTGAGGAGCGTTGAATACCATATTCTCGAGGGCCACCTGGGGGCCACCTGTCCTGGTTTTCCTCCTACCTAACAAACAGAAGCTATTTTGTCAATCTAGCTGAGTTTGACTCAGACAAACACAACATCAGTTCTGGTATTCCACAGGGCTCAATTCTTGGTCCTCTGTTATTCTCCCTGTACATACTGCCATTGGGAGAACTCATTACCAATCACGGAGTAAATTTTCATTTCTATGCTGATGATACCCAACTATATCTTTCTGTAGATCCAGATGATCTCTGTGCCTTAGACCCGCTGTTGACCTGTCTGTCTAGCATTAAATGCTGGATGAGTGAGAACTTTCTCAAGCTAAATGAGGATAAGACAGAAGTTCTCATAATCGGTTCTAGTGAGCAGAAAGAATCGATAAAAAGCAGACTTGGCAACCTGACTGTAGAAAGTAACAGTACAGTAAAGAACTTGGGGATCACTATTGATTCTGAACTGAATTTTAATTCACACATTAATCATGTTACCAAGATTGCCTTTTTTCATCTTAGAAATATTGCACGAATCAGAGCCTATTTGTCACTGGACGATGCAAAAACGCTAATCCACGCCTTTGTTTTTTCTCGGCTTGATTACTGCAATGCATTTTTTTCTGGATTGCCTAAGAAATCAACTGACAGATTACAACTTGTCCAAAATGCAGCAGCCAGAGTCTTAACTAGAACTAAGATGAGAGAACATATTACTCCAGTCTTGGCCTCATTGCACTGGCTTCCGGTTGTTTTTAGGATTGATTTTCAAATTCTTTTACTTGTTTATAAAGCTCTCAATGGTCTCGCACCTTCCTACCTACATGACTGCCTGCCGAAATATGTCCCAAACCGCCCCCTAAGGTCTTCCACTGCTGGCCTGCTCGCTTTGCCTAAAAAAATGGCAACTAAAAAATACGGGGAAGCAGCTTTTTGCTTCTACGGGCCGACGGCGTGGAACAAACTCCCACTGTACCTTCGACAGGCAGCCTCTGTAGACATTTTTAAAGCTCAGCTCAAGACCCACTTTTACACCCTTGCTTTTAATTGATTTATCTGTCTTTTAAAAAAAATGTTATTCATGTCCTCACTGTATTGTTTATGCCCTGCTTTTCTTTTCTTTTTTGTGTAAAGCACTTTGAGCTGCATTTCATGTCATGAAAGGTGCTATACAAATAAAGTTTTATTATTTATTATTATTATTAAGAGAACTCTGTCATCTGACGATCTCACCCTGTGAAGCACAGGCAACAACAGGTGGATCGGGGGAAATGCATAAAGGAGCGCTCTCGGCCAAGCGTTGGCGAGAGCGTCCATCCCGAGTGGGGCACTGGTCTCTGCCAGGCTGAACCACAGAGGACAATGAGTCGTGCCTTTTGAGGCGAATGGATCTACGTAGGCTACCCCGTGCCGATCCGATATCAACTGTGCCACCTGGGGGTGCAATCTCCACTCCCCAGGGGGCAGTCTCTGACGAGACAGATAATCTGCCACAGAGTTTGCTCTGCCTGGCAGGTGCATAGCCCTCATCGAGGAAAGTAGAGGATAAGCCCACGTCCACAGGCGATGGGCTTCCCTCAGGGACTCCAGAGACCTGGTCCCTCCCTGATGGTTGACATGAAACACCACTGAGGTGCTGTCTGTCCGAATGAGCACGTGCTTCCCCCTGAGAAAGGGCAAGAAGTGCTTCAGCGCCAGGGAAACAGTCCGGAGTTCTAGCACATTGATATGGCGTCCTCTCCATCGAGAGCGCCATACCCCCTGGACTGACCTCCTCTGCCATACCGCGCCCCAACCTTGAGGCGAGGCATCTGTTGTCACCACCTCTCGTCTCGCCGGGACCAAGCCGAGAGGGACTCCACTCAGCAGGAATGCATTGTCCCGCCAGCGGCGGAGATAACCAAGGCACCTGCGAGTGACTCTGACCTTGACCCCCCTGTGTAGATAGGGGTCCATGTGAAGGCCATTGAACCACCTCTGTAATGGGCGTAGATGTAGCAGCCCCAGAGGAGTGATTGCTGAGACTGCAGTCAG
This sequence comes from Electrona antarctica, assembly GCF_951216825.1. Taxonomy (NCBI): domain Eukaryota; kingdom Metazoa; phylum Chordata; class Actinopteri; order Myctophiformes; family Myctophidae; genus Electrona; species Electrona antarctica. Next base: position 248,664 of record NW_027638626.1, read on the forward strand.
CATGCCGAGCAGTCTGAGCCATGTTAGGACGGTCAACCTCGCCCCCAGGCGGAAAGACCGCAGGAGGTTCTGAATTCTCCCCACCCTCTGTGCAGTTGGTCGTGCCTGCATCGATACCGAAGCTAGGGACATGCCGAGGAAGGTGGTCTGTTGCGTTGGGAGCAACGAGCTCTTTTCGAGGTTTACGGTCATGCCCAGTGCCTCGATGTGAGCGAGGACTCTGGACGTCACCTGTTCCGCCTCCCTGAACGAGGGGGCGCAAATGAGCCAATCGTCTAGGTAGGGAAGTATCTTCACTCCCGACAGGCATAGCGACGTTAAGGCTGCCCTCATACACCTTGTGAAGATGCGGGGAGCCAGAGACAGGCCGAACGGCAGAACGGCAAACTGGTAGACTTTGCCTTGAAAGGCAAAGCGTACGTACTTTCTGTGCTCTGGATGTATAGGCACATGAAAGTAGGCATCTTTGAGGTCTATTGTGGTGAACCACTCCCCCTGTGTGATAGCCTGTAGGACGTCGACTGTGCGAAGCATCCGAAACGGAAGGACCTTGAAGTACCTTTAACCCTCTTAGGTCTAGTATAGGCCTGAGAGACCCTTCTTTCCTTGGGATCAGAAAGTAGGTGGAGTAGAACCCTTCGTTCTGTGAACGTGGGTGAACCGTTGTTATTGCTCGTTTGTCCAAGAGCTTGGCCACCTCTTGAGACAAACACTGGGCCTTCACGGGGTCTGTGACTGAAGTCACCCTGACCCGTGAAGGTGGTGGGGGTCGGCGGCGGAACTGCAGCCTGTAACCTTGGGACATTGTTGTAACGACCCATGCATCCCTGGCATGGTCTGCCCAGTAATTCAGGTGCTGCTGTGAAAATCTGCCCCAGACCCTCAGGCTGTGCCTGGGGGGTTATATGGGGGCTTGGGGGGGGGGGGGGGGGGGCACCGGCTATGTCCTCGCCCACGCTGGGGCTGGCGAAGCCGCTGCCCACCTCTGGGCTGATATTGCCCTCCGCCTGCTGCCGCCTGGTCACGTTGCCAGGTCTGCGGCTGAGGATTCAAGTAGCCCAGGCGTCGCGGATCCCGTGCGCCACGTGGCTTAGAGGGTCGACCGGGCAGTGCCCTCGAGCCTCTGGCCCGTTGACCCCAGTCCTCTGAGGCTGCCTTGACTGCTGCCTACGCTGCAGTGCCTCGTTTGCCTCCGGGCCAAACAACTGGCCCGGCACCACCGGCAGCTTCCGTAGCGCCTGTCTGCAACTGTCAGACATAGGCGCCTGAGCAAGCCACACCTGTTCGGGGGAGGGGCCCCCCTGGGGATATCATCCTCGTCATGGAACATAGAGTCTGAAGCTCTAGTTGACATGGCGTCATCATCATCATAACCGTAATCTAATTCTAGATCATCATCGCCCTCCGGCTCCTGGACCGCCTGTGGCGGAGGAGCCGGTGGCTGCTGGACCGCCTGTGGCGGGGGAGGAGGTGGCCGTACTATTGCCTTAAGGCGCTCTATTTCAGCCCTCAAATCGTCCATTTCATGGCGATATGGAGCAGTCGTGACAGCCGCCGTTGAACTCTTCCGGGCCAGGTGACCGCGCTCTGCGCGAGACCCGCGTTTTGAGCTTCACCCTCCCACCAGAAGGGACCCCAGCGGGGACCCCAGAAGGTGGGAGGTTTCCTTTGAACAGGAGGTTCTCCACCTCACGCAGCCTAGCCTCTCTCACAGAGAGTGGTAGAGTGCCACAGTTCATACATGGGTCAATCAGGGCTTCCCTGAGATGACCGACCCCAAGCATGTCGGACACAAGTCATGTCCATCGTCGACTTGGAGCTGAGTGCTACAGGACGTACGCGCCATAGCTCAGTAGTCTCAAGCCAGTTGTATAGCCAGGCAATACCAGCGAGAACTGTACGATCACAGAACGCGTCAGTAACCTCCAGCAACAGAGTAGCTAACCGGTCAGGCTAAGATAGCCTGCTGTTAGCTTAATGTCAATTTGACACTTAACTGGGCAATCCCCGCGAGAGCTGTGCAGCCACAGAATGCGTGGGAACCTCCAGTAACGTTTTTTCTCTTTCTTTTTTTAAGTTATTTTGATTGATTAATTAATTAATTAGATCAATCAAACAAAAATGTCAGATATTTAACTAGGCAATCCCAGCGAGGACTGTGCAGGCACAGACCATGCGGGAACCTCCAGTAATCTCAATTTGTTTTAAACAAATTAAGTTATTTAGATTAACTAATTAATTAGATTAATCATCAAACAAAAATGTCAATCAGATATTTAACTAGGCAATCCCAGCGAGGACTGTGCAGGCACAGACCATGTGGGAACCTCCAGTAATCTGAATTTGTTTTAAACAAATTAAGTTATTTAGATTAACTAATTAATTAGATTAATCATCAAACAAAAATGTCAATCAGATATTTAACTAGGCAATCCCAGCGAGGACTGTGCAGGCACAGACCATGTGGGAACCTCCAGTAATCTGAATTTGTTTTAAACAAATTAAGTTATTTAGATTAACTAATTAATTAGATTAATCATCAAACAAAAATGTCAATCAGATATTTAACTAGGCAATCCCAGCGAGGACTGTGCAGGCACAGACCATGTGGGAACCTCCAGTAGTCTGAATTTAAACAAATTAAGTTATTTAGATGAATTAATGGATTAGATTAATCATCAAACAAAAATGTCAATCAGATATTTAACTAGGCAATCCCAGCGAGGACTGTGCAGGCACAGACCATGTGGGAACCTCCAGTAATCTGAATTTTTAAAACAAATTAAGTTATTTAGATGAATTAATTGATTAGATTAATCATCAAACAAAAATGTCAATCAGATATTTAACTAGGCAATCCCAGCGAGGACTGTGCAGGCACAGACCATGTGGGAACCTCCAGTAATCTGAATCTATTTATATATTCTTAATCAAATTAAGAATTAAATAATATAGTTTAATTATCAAACAAACAATTATAACTAGGTAAATTAGGCGAGTGCTGTGGGAAACCGGCAGCATGCGGCCAACACCCAGTGTGTGGAGGAAGCCCTTTAACAACAATACATGAGAGTGTTTGTAGCTAGGGATCCTCAAGACAAACAAAGAGAAATGGTGATAATTTGACAACCACAGCCTTGAGAGGACAACAATTTGCGCTCTCGGCGATAGCCACAGGCAGGATGTCAACACCACGACACATATAGTGTCTTAACAACTCTTTGGACCTGCAATACAGAACTGATGTACAGATTCTAGGAGCTACACTTACCTACGATACTCACGTCAGGTAGCGAGAAGAAAAAAGAGGCCGGGTGTGGGCTGTCACGTGCTTATATAGCCTACCGAGACGCACGGTCAGCCTACACGTCACATGACTTTGTTTATATTAAGACTCGACCTACACGGAGCGCGAGAGGTATATTCACTATTGTTTACTGCCTACTGGCAGTCAGTAAGGAATGAAACATAACCAGATAGATGTTACTGTAGTGGCCAATAGTTCCTAAATATAACCAGTAATCAATATATAATTATTATTAATGTAACATACTTGAAGTTGAAGAAGGACAGGGTCACTCCAAAGGTCATGTGGATGACCCCGATGATGACGCTCATCTTCATCTTGTAGGAGTTCAGGAAGGTCAGCTTGTTGTTGGCCATGCCCCACACCTTATATGGAAATACAAGAAGTGATGTCACACATACAGGGAGGTCAGCTTGTTGATGGCCATGCCCCACACCTTATATGGAAACATAGGAAGTGATGTCACACACACACAGGAAGGTCAGCTTATAACTGCCACAATTGAACTCTCGCTTCCCTGACAGCTGGATGCAACATGTATTTTATTTTGAAAACCCCCAAATTCACCCCAACATGAACCGGAAGCAGAGTTGCCTAAAGCTAATGTGGCGATTGCCGGGTTGTGGGTGGGGTTATGCCTTATGGGTGGAGTTATGGCCTTATGGGTGGGGTTATGGAGTTATGGGTGGGGTAATGGGTGGGGTTATGGAGTTATGGGTGGAGTTATGGCCTTATGGGTGGGGTTATAGAGTTATGGGTGGGGTAATGGGTGTGGTTAAGGTCTTATGGGTGGGGTTAAGGCCTTATGGGTGGGGTAATGGGTGGGGTTATTAAGGTTGGGTGTAATACCTACCGGGTCGATGCCAAACGGGTAGGGGGCGCTGAACACTCCTTCTACAACAGGATCCATGGACAGATACTGACTTCCTGCTAGAACAGACGAGCTGCCAAGAAGACACAGGAAGTCACATCATGAGCTAATGTAAACATTATAATGTAATGTTAATGTAAACATTATAATTAATGTAATGTTAATGTAAAGCACTAAATAAATGCACCAACATTTACTTTACCATGTTTCACACAAACAATCACTTATTTTCAAGTGATCAAGTACTTACTATCAAGTACACTCCTCACGAAGCATATAATTAATTTAGTACACTCCTCATGAAGCAGTGAATTAGTTTAGTACACTCCTCATGAAGCAGTGAATTAGTTTAGTACACTCATGAAGCAGTGAATTAGTTTAGTACACTCCTCATGAAGCAGTGAATTAGTTTAGTACACTCCTCATGAAGCAGTGAATTAGTTTAGTACACTCCTCACGAACCATATAATTAGTTTAGTACACTCCTCATGAAGCAGTGAATTAGTTTAGTACACTCCTCATGAAGCAGTGAATTAGTTTAGTACACTCCTCATGAAGCAGTGAATTAGTTTAGTACACTCCTCATGAAGCAGTGAATTAGTTTAGTACACTCCTCATGAAGCAGTGAATTAGTTTAGTACACTCCTCATGAAGCAGTGAATTAGTTTAGTACACTCCTCACGAACCATATAATTAGTTTAGTACACTCCTCATGAAGCAGTGAATTAGTTTAGTACACTCCTCATGAAGCAGTGAATTAGTTTAGTACACTCCTCATGAAGCATTGAATTAGTTTAGTACACTCCTCATGAAGCAGTGAATTAGTTTAGTACACTCCTCATGAAGCAGTGAATTAGTTTAGTACACTCCTCATGAAGCATTGAATTAGTTTAGTACACTCCTCATGAAGCAGTGAATTAGTTTAGTACACTCCTCACGAAGCATATAATTAGTTTAGTACACTCCTCACGAAGCTGTGAATTAGTTTAGTACACTCCTCACGAAGCAGTGAATTAGTTTAGTACACTCCTCATGAAGCAGTGAATTAGTTTAGTACACTCCTCATGAAGCATTGAATTAGTTTAGTATACTCCTCATGAAGAAGTGAATTAGTTTAGTACACTCCCCATGGAGCAGTGAATTAGTTTAGTACACTCCTCATGAAGCAGTGAATTAGTTTAGTACACTCCTCATGAAGCAGTGAATTAGTTTAGTACACTCCTCATGAAGCAGTGAATTCGTTTAGTACACTCCCCATGGAGCAGTGAATTAGTTTAGTACACTCCTCATGAAGCAGTGAATTAGTTTAGTACACTCCTCATGAAGCAGTGAATTAGTTTAGTACACTCCTCATGAAGCAGTGAATTAGTTTAGTACACTCCTCATGAAGCAGTGAATTAGTTTAGTACACTCCCCATGAAGCAGTGAATTAGTTTAGTACACTCCCCATGAAGCAGTGAATTAGTTTAGTACACTCCTCATGAAGCAGTTAATTAGTTTAGTACACTCCTCATGAAGCAGTGAATTAGTTTAGTACACTCCTCATGAAGCAGTGAATTAGTTTAGTACACTCCTCATGAAGCAGTGAATTAGTTTAGTACACTCCTCATGAAGCAGTTAATTAATTTAGTACACTCCTCATGAAGCAGTTAATTAGTTTAGTACACTCCTCATGAAGCAGTGAATTAGTTTAGTACACTCCTCATGAAGCATTTAATTAGTTTAGTACACTCATGAAGCAGTGAATTAGTTTAGTACACTCCTCATGAAGCAGTGAATTAGTTTAGTACACTCCTCATGAAGCAGTGAATTAGTTTAGTACACTCCTCATGAAGCAGTTAATTAGTTTAGTACACTCCTTATGAAGCAGTGAATTAGTTTAGTACACTCCTCATGAAGCAGTGAATTAGTTTAGTACACTCCTCATGAAGCATTTAATTAGTTTAGTACACTCATGAAGCAGTGAATTAGTTTAGTACACTCCTCATGAAGCAGTGAATTAGTTTAGTACACTCCTCATGAAGCAGTGAATTAGTTTAGTACACTCATCATGAAGCAGTGAATTAGTTTAGTACATTCCTCATGAAGCAGTGAATTAGTTTAGTACATTCCTCATGAAGCAGTGAATTAGTTTAGTACACTCCTCATGAAGCATTTCATTAGTTTAGTACACTCCTCATGAAGCAGTGAATTAGTTTAGTACACTCATGAAGCAGTGAATTAGTTTAGTACACTCCTCATGAAGCAGTGAATCAGTTTAGTACACTCCTCATGAAGCAGTGAATCAGTTTAGTACACTCCTCATGAAGCAGTGAATCAGTTTAGTACACTCCTCATGAAGCAGTGAATCAGTTTAGTACACTCCTCATGAAGCAGTGAATCAGTTTAGTACACTCCTCATGAAGCAGTGAATTAGTTTAGTACACTCCTCATGAAGCAGTGAATCAGTTTAGTACACTCCTCATGAAGCAGTGAATCAGTTTAGTACATTCCTCATGAAGCAGTGAATCAGTTTAGTACACTCCTCATGAAGCAGTGAATCAGTTTAGTACACTCCTCATGAAGCAGTGAATCAGTTTAGTACACTCCTCATGAAGCAGTGAATTAGTTTAGTACACTCCTCATGAAGCAGTGAATTAGTTTAGTACACTCCTCATGAAGCAGTGAATTAGTTTAGTACACTCCTCATGAAGCAGTGAATTAGTTTAGTACACTCCTCATGAATAATTTAATTAGTTTAGTACACTCCTCATGAAGCAGTGAATTAGTTTAGTACACTCCTCATGAAGCAGTGAATTAGTTTAGTACACTCCTCATGAAGCAGTGAATTAGTTTAGTACACTCCTCATGAAGCAGTGAATTCGTTTAGTACACTCCTCATGAAGCAGTGAATTAGTTTAGTACACTCCTCATGAAGCAGTGAATTAGTTTAGTACACTCCCCATGAAGCAGTTAATTAGTTTAGTACACTCCCCATGGAGCAGTGAATTAGTTTAGTACACTCCTCATGAAGCAGTGAATTAGTTTAGTACACTCCTCATGAAGCAGTGAATTAGTTTAGTACACTCCCCATGAAGCAGTTAATTAGTTTAGTACACTCCTCATGAAGCAGTGAATTAGTTTAGTACACTCCTCATGAAGCAGTGAATTCGTTTAGTACACTCCTCATGAAGCAGTGAATTAGTTTAGTACACTCCTCATGAAGCAGTGAATTAGTTTAGTACACTCCCCATGAAGCAGTTAATTAGTTTAGTACACTCCTCATGAAGCAGTGAATTAGTTTAGTACACTCCTCATGAAGCAGTGAATTCGTTTAGTACACTCCTCATGAAGCAGTGAATTAGTTTAGTACACTCCTCATGAAGCAGTGAATTAGTTTAGTACACTCCTCATGAAGCAGTGAAGTCGTTTAGTACACTCCTCATGAAGCAGTGAATTAGTTTAGTACACTCCTCATGAAGCAGTGAATTAGTTTAGTACACTCCCCATGAAGCAGTTAATTAGTTTAGTACACTCCTCATGAAGCAGTGAATTCGTTTAGTACACTCCTCATGAAGCAGTGAATTAGTTTAGTACACTCCCCATGAAGCAGTTAATTAGTTTAGTACACTCCTCATGAAGCAGTGAATTAGTTTAGTACACTCCTCATGAAGCAGTGAATTAGTTTAGTACACTCCCCATGAAGCAGTTAATTAGTTTAGTACACTCCTCATGAAGCAGTGAATTAGTTTAGTACACTCCTCATGAAGCAGTGAATTAGTTTAGTACACTCCTCATGAAGCAGTGAATTAGTTTAGTACACTCCTCATGAAGCAGTGAATTAGTTTAGTACACTCCTCATGAAGCAGTGAATTAGTTTAGTACACTCCTCATGAAGCATTTAATTAGTTTAGTACACTCCTCATGAAGCAGTGAATTAGTTTAGTACACTCCTCATGAAGCAGTGAATTAGTTTAGTACACTCCTCATGAAGCAGTGAATTAGTTTAGTACACTCCTCATGAAGCAGTGAATTAGTTTAGTACACTCCTCATGAAGCAGTGAATTAGTTTAGTACACTCCTCATGAAGCAGTGAATTAGTTTAGTACACTCCTCATGAAGCAGTGAATTAGTTTAGTACACTCCTCATGAAGCAGTGAATCAGTTTAGTACACTCCTCATGAAGCAGTGAATTAGTTTAGTACACTCCTCATGAAGCAGTGAATTAGTTTAGTACACTCCTCATGAAGCAGTGAATTAGTTTAGTACACTCCTCATGAAGCAGTGAATTAGTTTAGTACACTCCTCATGAAGCAGTGAATTAGTTTTTGCCGCATTCTTGATCCAACAATTGGATGACCTCGGAGTGAAATTATTGACTTCCAGATGTTGTGGTGGAACATGGGTGCTAGGGTACTTACTTCCATATGTTCTTGTGGAACATGGGTGCTAGGGTACTTACTTCCAGATGTTGTGGTGGAACATGGGTGCTAGGGTACTTACTTCCAGATGTTGTGGTGGAACATGGGTGCTAGGGTACTTACTTCCAGATGTTGTGGTGGAACATGGGTGCTAGGGTACTTACTTCCAGATGTTGTGGTGGAACATGGGTGCTAGGGTACTTACTTCCAGATGTTGTGGTGGAACATGGGTGCTAGGGTACTTACTTCCATATGTTCTTGTGGAACATGGGTGCTAGGGTACTTACTTCCATATGTTCTTGTGGAACATGGGTGCTAGGGTACTTACTTCCATATGTTGTGGTGGAACATGGGTGCTAGGGTACTTACTTCCATATGTTCTTGTGGAACATGGGTGCTAGGGTACTTACTTCCATATGTTCTTGTGGAACATGGGTGCTAGGGTACTTACTTCCATATGTTCTTGTGGAACATGGGTGCTAGGGTACTTACTTCCATATGTTCTTGTGGAACATGGGTGCTAGGGTACTTACTTCCATATGTTCTTGTGGAACATGGGTGCTACGCTCCAGGAGGAGTTGAAGACACTGAGTCCTCGGCTGAAACACTCGTTGTAAATTGCTCCGGTGTAGATGGAGAACAGACCCATGAGCAGGATGAGATACCGACCTCCAAACATCATTCTGTAGATCTGCAAGACCACACACACACACACACACACACACACACACACACACACACACACACACACACACACACACACACACACACACACACACACACACACACACACACACACACACACACACACACACACACACACACACACACACACACACAAAACTGTAAACACACCCCCCACAGCTACTGCTGTTGTCCTGCGATCATTCACTAAACTCACCCCACACAGCTGTGTGTGTGGGTCTATGTCTGTGTGTGTGTGTACCTGTGTTGGTGTGTGTGCGTACCTGTACAGGTGTGTGTGTGTGTGTGGGGAGTACCTCATTAGAAGGTTTTAACCCCTTCTCCTCCAGAACCATCCACAGAGCGGCGAGCGTCATCAACAGGCCGTGACCCACGTCACCGAACATCACCGCAAACAGGAAGGGGAACGTGATGATGGTGTACACCGCTGCACGCACGCACGCACACACATGCACGCACGCACACAAAATGTGCATCATTATCCTCATACCTCATATTTTTCTCAATAAAAGCTGCAGGCTACGAGAGCTTTTATTGTTATTCTTCCGGTTTGAGGGAAAAGGAATTTCCAGATGATTGTTCCTCTCGGTAACATGTGGCTAGGCTAACAGGCTAACCGTACCTGGGTTAACCTCTCTGTAACATGTGGCTAGGCTAACAGGCTAACCGTACCTGGGTTAACCTCTCGGTAACATGTGGCTAGGCTAACAGGCTAACCGTACCTGGGTTAACCTCTCGGTAACATGTGGCTAGGCTAACAGGCTAACCGTACCTGGGTTAACCTCTCGGTAACATGTGGCTAGGCTAACAGGCTAACTGTACTTGGGTTAACCTCTCGGTAACATGTGGCTAGGCTAACAGGCTAACTGTACTTGGGTTAACCTCTTTGTAACATGTGGCTAGGCTAACAGGCTAACCGTACCTGGGTTAAGTTCTCGGTAACATGTGGCTAGGCTAACAGGCTAACCGTACCTCGGTTAACATCTCGGTAACATGTTGCTAGGCTAACAGGGTAACCGTACCTGGGTTAACCTCTTGGTAACATGTGGCTAGGCTAACAGGCTAACCGTACCTGGGTTAACCTCTCGGTAACATGTGGCTAGGCTAACAGGCTAACCGTACCTGGGTTAACCTTTCATTTCATTTCATTTTATTTCGCACATAGTGTAACACAATACAGTACAAATCATAATAGATAACAATTCTGTCTTTTAATTAATGAATTTGTCTTTCATACAGTATCTGATACACCTATGACGAAAAGGAGCAGGAAGAAGAATAAATTCTTATAAATACCTGCCCCCTTTTCACTTAAAAGTTTAGTTTACTTTATTGATTGGCGCTTACACATCTAAACAAAACAAAAAGAAAAGAAAAGAAAAGAGTAAAACAAAACAAGCAAGAAGTTGAGCAATGACACGTGCAATAGATGATAGCTCTAGCTCTAGTTAACCTATTCATCGGCTTCATATTTTCTAAATATTTGATTTTTGTAATTTTTTAAATTGGCAAATATTTGTACAACCCTTTAAATTGTCATCCAGAGAATTCCATATTCGGATTATGAGTGGTCTTTGAGTGGTCCGTGCAAACTTATGTTTGAAGTCAAATTTCCTCCTACTATCCCCACTTTCTGAACTAGGATGGAATAGCTGTTGTAGATGAACTGGTAATGTTTTGCTTTTTGCCCTAAACATAATTAATAAGGTTTGTAGCTTCACGATATGTTCAAATTTCAATACTCTCGATTTTATAAATAGACTATTTGTGTGATCTCTATAATGCACTTTGTGCATGATTCGTACTGCTCTCTTCTGTAATAAGTATAATGGTTTTGTGGTGGTCATGTACGTATTCCCTCACACTTCAGCACAATAACTAAGATATGGAGAAATTAATGAAAAATACAATATTCGCATTAGCACATGCTTCACTTTGTTTAAAATAAAAATGCTCTTTGAGATCTTTTTCTTAACATGTGCTATATGGGATTTCCATGTTAATTTGTCATCCATTATTACACCTAAGAACCAAAATTCTGATACTCTTGCGATGGCCACTCCATCTATGGATAATTCCACCTGGTCATCCTTTTTCCTATTTCCGAAAACCATAAACTTATTTTTTTCCAAATTCAGCGAGAGCTTGTTTACATCAAACCATTTTTTTAGTTTTCTCAATTCATGTGTAATGGTCTCAGCTAACTTATTTAAATCATATCCAGAGCATCATTTCATGTGTAATGGTCTCAGCTAACTTATTTAAATCATATCCAGAGCATCATTTCATGTGTAATGGTCTCAGCTAACTTATTTAAATCATATCCAGAGCATCATTTCATGTGTAATGGTCTCAGCTAACTTATTTAAATCATATCCAGATAATGGTCTCAGCTAACTTATTTAAATCATATCCAGAGCATCATTTCATGTGTAATGGTCTCAGCTAACTTATTTAAATCATATCCAGAGCATCATTTCATGTGTAATGGTCTCAGCTAACTTATTTAAATCATATCCAGATAATGGTCTCAGCTAACTTATTTAAATCATATCCAGATCATTTCATGTGTAATGGTCTCAGCTAACTTATTTAAATCATATCCAGAGCAATGACAATTTGTGTCAGCTGCAAACAAAACAAATTGTAATACTTTTGATACGTCACAAATGTCATTCATGTATAGATTAAATAATTTGGGTCCCAAAACAGAACCTTGAGGGACTCCACATTCAATTTTCATACACTCTGATGTGTTACCTGCCCACTGCACATATTGTTGTCTATTGTCTAAATAGCTTCTCATCCAGTCCAGTACCATTCCTCTCACGCCGTATGTGTATAATTTAGAAATCAAAATTGAATGATTCAAGGTGTCGAAAGCTTTTTTAAAATCTATAAATACCCCTATTGTATATTTATTTTCATGTGTTGCTGTTGATATTTCCTCCATTATATTCATTAAAGCTGTTGCTGTGGACCTATTTTGCCGAAAGCCATATTGGCATGCAGTCAACAATTGATGCTTTTCAATAAAAGCATCAAACTTTTGTGCAAAGATCTTTTCAAGCACCTTAGAGAATTGTGAGAGCAATGACACTGGTCTGTAATTATTGAAGCTATGCTTATCTCCTTATTTAAAAAGTGGAATAACTTTTGCAACTTCCATTCGATCTGGAAACTTGCCTGACTGAAAGGATGAATTAAAAATATAACAAAGGGGTTTGATGATACAATCAATTGTCTTTTTCACTATAACCATGTCTAACCCATCACAATCAGTGGATATCTTATTTTTAGACTTTGTTACCATAGATAGGATTTCTTGTTCACTAACATTTCCCACAAACATAGACTGCAACACTTTACTACTTCCTGTCCAATCACCCCGTTCTGTTTCATCATGATTTTCAATTAAGTCTGCCAAATTTGGTCCAATGTTTACAAAAAAAGAATTGAATTCGTTCACCATTTCGTTCTTGTCTTTTATAATTGTATTATTAGTATTGAAATGACTAGGTACGTTTGTGGAAACTGGTTTATTACCCATTACTTTGTTTAAAATATTCCAGGTACCTTTAATGTTATTTTTATTTTCATCCAACAATTTGTTATAGTAATCTTTCTTGGCCAGTCTCATAATTAATACTAACTTATTCTTGTACGCTTTATATTTCATTTCAGCATTCTTTGTTCTAGATTTGATAAAGTCTCTATACAATTTGTTTGTTTTTTTAGATGCATTCTGTAAGCTTTTTGTTATCCAAGGTTTTCTGTTGCCGTTTTTTTTTGCTTATGTAAAACTAATGGACAGTGTTTTTCATACAGTGCCAAGTATTTATTTAAAAAAGCCTCATATGCTGAATTAACTTCATTCACATAGACCCCCGTCCAGTCAACCTGCCTAAGATCATCCCTGAACATGTTTATTGCATTATCCTTTCTTATTCTTATATATCTAGGCACATTTTCCTCCTCGTCCTTCTTAATTTGGCATTCTAATGTAAGAAAAATAGGTAAATGGTCGCTGACATCATTTATCACCAAACCACTTATGATTTTCTTCTCCAAGCTGTTGGTAAAAATATGGTCAATCAATGTAGCAGATGTTTCCGTTATTCTACTAGGCTTTGTTATTAATGGGTATAATCCTCTGCCGTATAGTGACTCCAAATATTCGGATGATGCCTTATGGCTGGATACCTTTAAGAGGTCCACATTGGTATCTCCACAGATAAAGAATGTTTTGTTTTCGTTTACCCTACTTAATATATCTTCAAGTGTTTCTGTGAATGTTTCTACCGTTGACCCAGGTTTCCTATATATATATATATATATATATATATATATATATATATATATATATATATATATATATATATATATATATATATATATATATATACACACAAGTAACAATTATATTGCTCCTTTTTTCCATCTGTATTTCCACCGTTACGCACTCCATTAGGTCATCAATTGCCATTGTCATGTATTCGACTGATTTACAATTCAGTTTATTGTCCACAAAGAGTGCCACGCCTCCTGACTTCTTATTTGATCTATTTGTGTGGTATAATTCATAACCATCAATGTGTTCAGAAAATCATTGATTGGAGTAAAGCTGGTTCACCCTGGTGCCTTTCCAATATACCCTCGCATACCGAATCGATGTCACTCTCCGAGCTGAATCCATGTGATTGTTTACGTGACTTCGGCTAAACGTAGCCTGACTGGCCATCCCTGTTTCCCGACAGGTATGTTCCATCATGCTGTTGTCCGTCAATGTCAAAGTCATTCTTTATATTCGTCCAATTCATGGAGATGCCTGATCACGACGACCTTGGCTTCCTCTGGTGTTCCGTTAAGTTTTATCATGACTTTACAATTTCGCGTCCACATTGCCTGGATGTTGCCTTCCTTCTTTAGCATACGAGCATGTCTAGCAATGTCTGCGTTCTTTTTAGTGAGATGCTCATTCATGTACACTCCACTTCCCTCCACTTCCTCAGTAGCTCAATTTTGTGTTTTCGATTCACAAATCTCACTATTATGGCTGGTATTATGGCTGGTATTGAACTGCTGTTCTTTTTGTTTTTTGTTTTGTTTTTGGGGAGGGGGAGGGTGTGACATGCAGCGATTTGGTCGCTTTGTAGATTCACTTCTTTACTCACAAAGAATGCTACGACTTGCTGCTCCAGTGATTGTTGTTCTTCTGGAGGGGGCTCGTCAGAGTCGGCGGCGTTACCGCTGGTCTCCGTAGCTCTCGCATAGCTCCTGTGAGTGGTTTTCAATCCGGTTACAATCACATCTTCCATTCGGGTATATAGTTCAATCACATCTTCCATTCGGGTATATAGTTCAATCACATCTTCCATTCGGGTATATAGTTCAAGGTCATCTTCCATTCGGGTATATAGTTCAATCACATCTTCCATTCGGGTATATAGTTCAAGGTCATCTTCCATTCGGGTATATAGTTCATCTTCCATTCGGGTATATAGTTCATCTTCCATTCGGGTATATAGTTCAAGGTCATCTTCCATTCGGGTATATAGTTCATCTTCCATTCGGGTATATAGTTCAAGGTCATATTCCATTTGGGTATATAGTTCATCTTCCATTCGGGTATATAGTTCAAGGTCATCTTCCATTCGGGTATATAGTTCATCTTCCATTCGGGTATATAGTTCAAGGTCATCTTCCATTCGGGTATATAGTTCATCTTCCATTCGGGTATATAGTTCAAGGTCATCTTCCATTCGGGTATATAGTTCAAGGTCATCTTCCATTCGGGTATATAGTTCAAGGTCATCTTCCATTCGGGTATATAGTTCAATCACATCTTTCATTCGGGTATATAGTTCAAGGTCATCTTCCATTCGGGTATATAGTTCAAGGTCATCTTCCATTCGGGTATATAGTTCAATCACATCTTTCATTCGGGTATATAGTTCAAGGTCATCTTTCATTCGGGTATATAGTTCAAGGTCATCTTCCATTCGGGTATATAGTTCATCTTCCATTCGGGTATATAGTTCATCTTCCATTCGGGTATATAGTTCAAGGTCATCTTCCATTCGGGTATATAGTTCAAGGTCATCTTCCATTCGGGTATATAGTTCAATCACATCTTCCATTCGGGTATATAGTTCATCTTCCATTCGGGTATATAGTTCATCTTCCATTCGGGTATATAGTTCAAGGTCATCTTCCATTCGGGTATATAGTTCAAGGTCATCTTCCATTCGGGTATATAGTTCAATCACATCTTCCATTCGGGTATATAGTTCAATCACATCTTCCATTCGGGTATATAGTTCAATCACATCTTCCATTCGGGTATATAGTTCAAGGTCATCTTCCATTCGGGTATATAGTTCAAGGTCATCTTCCATTCTGGTATATAGTTCAAGGTCATCTTCCATTCGGGTATATAGTTCAATCACATCTTCCATGCGGGTATATAGTTCAAGGTCATCTTCCATTCGGGTATATAGTTCAAGGTCATCTTCCATTCGGGTATATAGTTCATCTTCCATTCTGGTATATAGTTCAAGGTCATCTTCCATTCGGGTATATAGTTCAAGGTCATCTTCCATTCTGGTATATAGTTCAAGTTCATCTTCCATTCTGGTATATAGTTCAAGGTCATCTTCCATTCTGGTATATAGTTCAAGTTCATCTTCCATTCTGGTATATAGTTCAAGGTCATCTTCCATTCGGGTATATAGTTCAAGTTCATCTTCCATTCTGGTATATAGTTCAAGGTCATCTTCCATTCGGGTATATAGTTCAAGGTCATCTTCCATTCGGGTATATAGTTCAATCACATCTTCCATTCGGGTATATAGTTCAATCACATCTTCCATTCGGGTATATAGTTCATCTTCCATTCGGGTATATAGTTCATCTTCCATTCGGGTATATAGTTCAAGGTCATCTTCCATTCGGGTATATAGTTCAAGGTCATAGGTCATAGGTCATAAGGTATATAGTTCAAGGTCATCCACTCGACTCTCCAGGAACTCAATTTTCTCCTCTGTCTCTTTCACCAGATGTTTTAGTTCTGTGATTTGTTCCACCAGGTTCATTATCATTTCTTGCTGTTTGGACACTTTCTCAACTTCTCTTGTCAGAGAGTATAGCGTCTCCTTGATCTCCTCCAGATCTTCAGCTTTTTTATTTTTAGCCGCCGCCATTCTTTTGTTTTATTTTGCTTCCAGTCCGTCAGTTTTGTACGTTGCTTTAAATAAAAGCAATGTTGCTCTTATCGTATCACTGACATTATAGACTATCTGAGAAGCTGTTTGGCTGTGACCACATGCTGCCACACACCGCCGCCGCCGCCATCATCATATGTTGAAGAGAGATCTATACAACCTCTCGGTGGCTAGGCTAACAGGGTAACCGTACCTGGGTTAACCTCTCGGTAACATGTGGATAGGCTAACAGCATGTGGCTAGGCTAACAGGGTAACCGTACCTGGGTTAACCTCTCGGTAACATGTGGCTAGGCTAACAGCATGTGGCTAGGCTAACAGGGTAACCGTACCTGGGTTAACCTCTCGGTAACTGGCCACTCCGTACGCGTCTACGATGTTCTGGAAGCCGGAGGTGAAGGAGTTAATGGGGAACAGGGTGGGGGGAGGGGTGGAGCACGGCAGCCTGTTGTAGAAGGAGTCTACCCCACTTCCACTCCTCCTCTGGAAGAGAGACATAGACACAGAGAGAGAGAGAGAGAGGGAGAGGGAGACATAGACACACAGATAGGGAGAGAGGGAGAGGGAGAGAGAGACATAGACACACAGAGAGAGAGAGAGGGAGAGGGAGAGAGAGACAGACACACAGAGAGGGAGAGAGAGAGACAGAGAGAGAGGGAGAGAGAGGGAGAGATAGAGAGAGAGAGAGAGACAGACAGACAGAGAGAGAGAGACAGAGACAGAGAGAGAGAGAGACACAGAGAGACAGACACACAGAGAGAGAGGGAGAGAGGGAGATAGAGAGAGACATAGACACAGAGCGAGAGAGACATATAAGTCACAGAGAGACAGAGAGGTCTTGAGACTCCATCTTAGCCCGTAGCCCCTCCCCCAGCCTCGACCACCTTACAGGCGTATGCTAAGACTCAACTAATGTAACTTAGATATAATTTCATGTAGATATAGCACTATATAGTGTAGACTCATAGTTTCATTGTACAGATATTCTACTGTTAGACAGATGTTAGGTTCTTATGATTCATGATGACTATTTATATGTATGTGATGTATCACCATGTGTTGTTCTATTTCTATGTATGTGATGTATCACCATGTGTTGTTCTGTCTCTATGTATGTGATGTATCACCATGTGTTGTTCTATTGTTCTATCTCTATGTATGTGATGTATCACCATGTGTTGTTCTATTGTTCCATCTCTATGTATGTGATGTATCACCATGTGTTGTTCTATCTCTATGTATGTGATGTATCACCATGTGTTGTTCTATCTCTATGTATGTGATGTATCACCATGTGTTGTTCTATTTCTATGTATGTGATGTATCACCATGTGTTGTTCTATCTCTATGTATGTGATGTATCACCATGTGTTGTTCTATCGCTATGTATGTGATGTATCACCATGTGTTGTTCTATCTCTATGTATGTGATGTATCACCATGTGTTGTTCTATCTCTATGTACGTGATGTATCACCATGTGTTGTTCTATTTCTATGTATGTGATGTATCACCATGTGTTGTTCTATCTCTATGTATGTGATGTATCACCATGTGTTGTTCTATTTCTATGTATGTGATGTATCACCATGTGTTGTTCTATCTCTATGTATGTGATGTATCACCATGTGTTGTTCTATTTCTATATATGTGATGTATCACCATGTGTTGTTCTATCTCTATGTATGTGATGTATCACCATGTGTTGTTCTATTTCTATGTATGTGATGTATCACCATGTGTTGTTCTATCTCTATGTGTGTGATGTATCACCATGTGTTGTTCTATTTCTATGTATGTGATGTATCACCATGTGTTGTTCTATTGTTCTATCTCTATGTATGTGATGTATCACCATGTGTTGTTCTATTGTTATATCTCTATGTAAGTGATGTATCACCATGTGTTGTTCTATTGTTCTATCTCTATGTATGTGATGTATCACCATGTGTTGTTCTATCTCTATGTATGTGATGTATCGCCATGTGTTGTTCTATTGTTCTATCTCTATGTATGTGATGTATCACCATGTGTTGTTCTATTGTTCTATCTCTATGTATGTGATGTATCAACATGTGTTGTTCTATCTCTATGTATGTGATGTATCACCATGTGTTGTTCTATTGTTCTATCTCTATGTATGTGATGTATCACCATGTGTTGTTCTATTGTTCTATCTCTATGTATGTGATGTATCACCATGTGTTGTTCTATTGTTCTATCTCTATGTATGTGATGTATCAACATGTGTTGTTCTATTGTTCTATCTCTATGTATGTGATGTATCACCATGTGTTGTTCTATTGTTCTATTTCTATGTATGTGATGTATCACCATGTGTTGTTCTATTGTTCTATCTCTATGTATGTGATGTATCACCATGTGTTGTTCTATTGTTCTATCTCTATGTATGTGATGTATCACCATGTGTTGTTCTATTGTTCTATCTCTATGTATGTGATGTATCAACATGTGTTGTTCTATCTCTATGTATGTGATGTATCACCATGTGTTGTTCTATTGTTCTATCTCTATGTATGTGATGTATCACCATGTGTTGTTCTATTGTTCTATCTCTATGTATGTGATGTATCACCATGTGTTGTTCTATTGTTCTATCTCTATGTATGTGATGTATCACCATGTGTTGTTCTATTGTTCTATTTCTATGTATGTGATGTATCACCATGTGTTGTTCTATTGTTCTATCTATATGTATGTGATATATCACCATGTGTTGTTCTATTGTTCTATCTCTATGTATGTGATGTATCACCATGTGTTCTATCTCTATGTATGTGATGTATCACCATGTGTTGTTCTATTGTTCTATCTCTATGTATGTGATGTATCACCATGTGTTGTTCTATTGTTCTATCTCTATGTATGTGATGTATCACCATGTGTTGTTCTATTGTTCTATCTCTATGTATGTGATGTATCACCATGTGTTGTTCTATTGTTCTATCTCTATGTATGTGATGTATCACCATGTGTTGTTCTATTGTTCAATCTCTATGTATGTGATGTATCACCATGTGTTGTTCTATTGTTCTATCTCTATGTATGTGATGTATCACCATGTGTTGTTCTATTGTTCTATCTCTATGTATGTGATGTATCACCATGTGTTGTTCTATTGTTCTATCTCTATGTATGTGATGTATCACCATGTGTTGTTCTATTGTTCTATCTCTATGTATGTGATGTATCACCATGTGTTGTTCTATTGTTCAATCTCTATGTATGTGATGTATCACCATGTGTTGTTCTATTGTTCTATCTCTATGTATGTGATGTATCACCATGTGTTGTTCTATTGTTCTATCTCTATGTATGTGATGTATCACCATGTGTTGTTCTATTGTTCTATCTCTATGTATGTGATGTATCACCATGTGTTGTTCTATTGTTCTATCTCTATGTATGTGATGTATCACCATGTGTTCTATCTCTATGTATGTGATGTATCACCATGTGTTGTTCTATTGTTCTATCTCTATGTATGTGATGTATCACCATGTGTTCTATCTCTATGTATGTGATGTATCACCATGTGTTGTTCTATTGTTCTATCTCTATGTATGTGATGTATCACCATGTGTTGTTCTATTGTTCTATTTCTATGTATGTGATGTATCACCATGTGTTGTTCTATTGTTCTATCTATATGTATGTGATGTATCACCATGTGTTGTTCTATTGTTCTATCTCTATGTATGTGATGTATCACCATGTGTTCTATCTCTATGTATGTGATGTATCACCATGTGTTGTTCTATTGTTCTATCTCTATGTATGTGATGTATCACCATGTGTTGTTCTATTGTTCTATCTCTATGTATGTGATGTATCACCATGTGTTGTTCTATTGTTCTATCTCTATGTATGTGATGTATCACCATGTGTTGTTCTATTGTTCTATCTCTATGTATGTGATGTATCACCATGTGTTGTTCTATTGTTCAATCTCTATGTATGTGATGTATCACCATGTGTTGTTCTATTGTTCTATCTCTATGTATGTGATGTATCACCATGTGTTGTTCTATTGTTCTATCTCTATGTATGTGATGTATCACCATGTGTTGTTCTATTGTTCTATCTCTATGTATGTGATGTATCACCATGTGTTGTTCTATTGTTCTATCTCTATGTATGTGATGTATCACCATGTGTTGTTCTATTGTTCAATCTCTATGTATGTGATGTATCACCATGTGTTGTTCTATTGTTCTATCTCTATGCATGTGATGTATCACCATGTGTTGTTCTATTGTTCTATCTCTATGTATGTGATGTATCACCATGTGTTGTTCTATTGTTCTATCTCTATGTATGTGATGTATCACCATGTGTTGTTCTATTGTTCTATCTCTATGTATGTGATGTATCACCATGTGTTCTATCTCTATGTATGTGATGTATCACCATGTGTTGTTCTATTGTTCTATCTCTATGTATGTGATGTATCACCATGTGTTGTTCTATCTCTATGTATGTGATGTATCACCATGTGTTGTTCTATTGTTCTATCTCTATGTATGTGATGTATCACCATGTGTTGTTCTGCTTACTGTAAATCACTCTGGATTAAGAGCGTCTGATAAATGCCTGCATTGAAAATTGTGAATTGAGAGAGATTGATCAGACACTTTTCAATAATCTTACCCCTCCCTCTCTCAACGCAGACTGTAGTTCCGGCAGTGACCTCACGGGGCACCAGGCCTCAGCGATCAGACACTTACCCCTCCCTCTCTCAACGCAGACTGTAGTTCCGGCAGTGACCTCACGGGGCACCAGGCCTCAGCGATCAGACACTTCTCGGTGACTGAGGGACTGCAGAGGTTCAGAACCGTCTGGACCGCTTTACACTTCTGGACTCGAACCTTCCACTGAGGGAGCACCGCCACCGCTCGACCAAGGAGCTGCTGGAGGAAGGCTTCTGTCGAGGAGAGGACCTGATGGACGGAAAATATTATTATTATTATAATACAGTTATATAGCTTCTGTCGAGGAGAGGACCTGATGGACATAACATATTATTATTAAAATAACTAGAACTGCACTCTGTCGAGTGCCTACTTGCTTGTTGCACTAGTGTGCAAGCAGAGCGCGCTGTGTTCTAGAATACAGCTCTATGACTTACTTGAAAAGTATTTACGTCTGACACTATTTTGAGATCTGTTGAAGAACATGAAGGTAATTCTATCTAAGCATTTCAAATTAATTATTTCGTTACGTAATTAACAACAATCAATTACGTAATGTTGTAATTAATACGGATGAGTGACGGCTTTCGATGGCGACGTATATGTCGATCAGTGTCGGGTGGATTAAAGGAAATGCCTCCATGTATATGTATATGTAATTTATAAGTTGATTAGCGGTATACTGTGGTTACATTGTAACTAGCTCTCAATGATGACGTAATAAAGATGTGGATTAAAGGACCCAATGCCAGGGTGTAATTGGTTTTCGATGGTGACGTAATGACGATATGTTTTAGTGTCGGGAGGATTAAAGGTAATGCCCCTATGTATACATGTATGTAATGAAATGAAATGAAATGAAATCTATATTTACCCAGGGTATCTGGGCTAAGCTCAAGAACTTGTTTCCAGCCAGGCCCTGCTCATAGAACACATTTCATCGTAGTGGTTGATGCCTTGTTCAAGGGCATTTCAGCGGTGGTAATTTTAACGTAATCTGACACCACTGCCATATCAAGCACAAGTAGTCATTACGTCATACGCTGGCACGGCGCATACGCATCAAACGGCGACATACGCATAGAAGCACTGGACGAAAACTATTACTTGCACGCTCTGCTTGTAATAATGACGTACTGGTTGCAGGTCTTCTATAATAATAACGTACTGATTTCAGGTCTTCTATAATAATAATAATAATGACGTACTGATTCCAGGTCTTCTATAATAATAATAATGATAATAATAACGTACTGATTGCAGGTCTTCTATAATAATAATAATAATAATGACGTACTGATTTCAGGTCTTCTATAATAATAATAATAATAACGTACTGATTTCAGGTCTTCTATAATAATAATAACGTACTGATTTCAGGTCTTCTATAATAATAATAATAACGTACTGATTTCAGGTCTTCTATAATAATAATAACTAGAAAGAAGCAATTCTGGGAAATTGCAAAGTGTGGTTGCCTCACTCGCTGATATAGGCCCCTCCCAGTAATTTTGCCAGCCAATTACAATGTGAAGTCACCCTTGTGATCATGCATAAGTCATTCGGAGGGGATTTCCCCCCAAAATCATGTTTTTGCAATTGTAGCGCCCCCTATGGATGAAAATGGAATTGCTTTTGGCTCTGCGTTGATTAAGCCACCCTCGACATGTGATTCGGATTTGGGATGGATCGGACATTCCGTGCGTGAATTGTGGCATTTTTTGTAAAATAAGCCCCTCCCACTAACTTCGGAAGACGATTACGGACAAACGATACAGAAGATCAAAATTCTGACTGTGCTGTTTTAATCGGATAGGTCCGGAGATCATGTGTACCGATTTTTGTGAGATTTGGACAAAATCTGTAGGTGGAGGATCCAAAAGTGTGTTTTGAACAAAATTCAAAATGGCGGAAAATCTATCTAGACGCAAATGGGCGGGGCCTATATGGGGAGATGCGTCATGACCCAAGGAATCCAGGAAAAAATAATTTTGATTTTACGACCTACGTTTCAAGAGTTATAATGCAAAACGTAAAGTGGGCTGTTATAGCGCCACCATGAGGCCGACCGAAGTAATCATAAGTTAATTAATTTTCGTAATTATTATGAACCTCCCTTCCAATTGTTGTAACTACAGCCCTTAAGGTCTCAGAGGAATAAATGGTTGAATGTGAGTTTTGGCATTTTCCCATTCAAGTGAATGGGGAAAATTAATTCACTAATTTATTCATATCAATTAAACTATACAACGGATGTCTTAGCAAGGAGATAGCACACGATTCCCGATAAAGCCGGTCGTTTTGACATCTGGCTCAAGGGTGTGCGGCAAAAACTGTGGGAGGAGTAGCACGGCAGAAAAAAGTTTATACAGAAAGAAAACAATAAACAATAAAGAAAAGGTAAGGGGAACAATAGTATGGTTGCCCATAGGCAACCACACTAACTAGAAAGAAGCAATTCTGGGAAATTGCAAAGTATGGTTGCCTCCATCGCACCCGTCGCACCGACGTCGTTGGGGACCCAAGGAGTCTGCCAGGAGGTGTTGTGTTAGAGGCCAAGGCCAAACAACATGCCATTCAAATTTGGCGCTGATCGGATCCTGATTTGGTGACATATAGTGTTTTAGTTTTTTCGAAAAAAATTGGCCCCTCCCACTAATTTTACGAGTGAATTAAATGGTCACATCACCTTTGAGATCATGTGTAAGTATTTTGGTGGGGATTGAGCCCCCCAACAAATTGTTTTTTCAACAAACGGTGACATTTTTGGCATTTGCAGCGCCCCCTATGGGTGAAAATGGAATTGCTTTTGGTGCTACATTGATTGAACCACTCTCGATATGTGATTAAAATTCCGTGTGGATTGAACGTTCCGTTCATTATTTGTGGCATTCTTTGTAAAATAGGCCCCTCCTACTAACTTCGGAAGCCGATTATGGCCGAACGGTATGGACTATCAAAATTCTGCCAGTGTTTAAGTAATCGGATAGCACCAGAGATGTTGTGTACCAATTTGTGTGAGATTTGGACAAAATCTGTTGGAGGTGGAGCAAAAAGTGTGTTTTGAAGAAAATGCAAATTTGGTGCAATTTCGTTCTAGACGGAAATGGGCGTGGCCTATGCGGGGAGATCCGTCATGATCCAAGGAATCCATGGAAAAAGACATTTTGATTTTATGACTTACGGTTCAAGAGTTATAGGGAAAAACGTGAAGTGGGCTGTTATAGCGCCACCATGAGGCTGAGTGATGTAATTCCTTTTCAATTAATTTTCATAATTATTATGAACCTCCCTCTTAAGTCTTGTAAATATGGCACTTACGGTTTCCAAGGGAAAAAAAATACTTAAATTGGAGCCTTAATTACTCTTCGATCTTCCCATTATAAGTCAATGGAGAACTAATTAATGAATATCAATTAAACTATACAATGGATCTCTTAGCAATGAGCAAGCACACGATTCCCGACGAAGCCGGTCGATTTGACATATGGCTCGAGTGCGTGTGGAAAAAACTGTGGGAGGAGTAGCGAGTCAAAGTATTCCAAAGTAGGGGAACAATAGTATGGTCGCCATAGGCAACCATACTAACTAATAAAGAAAAGGTAAGGGGAACAATAGTATGGTTGCCCATAGGCAACCACACTAATAATAACGTACTGATTGCAGGTCTTCTATAATAATAACGTACCGATTTCAGGTCTTCTATAATAATAATAATAATAATTATGACGTACTGATTTCAGGTCTTCTATAATAATAATAATAATAATAACGTACTGATTTCAGGTCTTCTATAATAATAATAACGTACTGATTTCAGGTCTTCTATAATAATAATAATAATAACGTACTGATTTCAGGTCTTCTATAATAATAATAATAATGACGTACTGATTTCAGGTCTTCTATTACAATTTACAATTTAGGCATTTAGCAGACGCTCTTAATCCAGAGCGATTTACAATAAGCAAGAACAAAAAGCATGGGAATACATCACATATGTAAAAAATGCATTTATCGCGAAACATGCGTAAGCTAAGAACGTGACTAGAACATATCTATATAATGACACTATACATATAAACTATAACTAGAACATATCTATATAATGACACTATACATATAAACTACACATATATGCTATACTATGTTGTACATATATACTATGAAGTGCTATGACTACATACAATGCACTTATTGTGCTGTCTACATGACATGCTATAAGTCTGTTTCAAATACTATATAAGTCTAAGAAGTGCTGTCTAAGGGGGGTAGGGTAAGTGCTATGGGCCATGATGGAGTCTGAAAAGGTGGGTTTTCAGACTACGGCGGAAGATCTATAATAATAATAATAATAACGTACTGATTTCAGGTCTTCTATAATAATAATAATAATAATAACGTACTGATTTCAGGTCTTCTATAATAATAATAATAATAATAACGTACTGATTTCAGGTCTTCTATAATAATAATAATAATGACGTACTGATTTCAGGTCTTCTATAATAATAATAATAATAACGTACTGATTTCAGGTCTTCTATAATAATAATAATAATAATAATAATAACGTACTGATTTCAGGTCTTCTATAATAATAATAATAATAACGTACTGATTTCAGGTCTTCTATAATAATAATAATAATAATAACGTACTGATTTCAGGTCTTCTATAATAAAAATAACGTACTGATTGCAGGTCTTCTATAATAATAATAATAATAACGTGCTGATTTCAGGTCTTCTATAATAATAATAACGTACTGATTTCAGGTCTTCTATAATAATAATAATAATAATAACGTACTGATTTCAGGTCTTCTATAATAATAATAACGTACTGATTTCAGGTCTTCTATAATAATAATAATAATAATAACGTACTGATTTCAGGTCTTCTATAATAATGTTCTAGAATACAGCTCTATGACTTACTTGAAAAGTATTTACGTCTGACACTATTTTGAGATCTGTTGAAGAACATGAAGGTAATTCTATCTAAGCATTTCAAATTAATTATTTCGTTATGTAATTAACAACAATCAATTACGTAATGTTGTAATTAATACGGATGAGTGACGGCTTTCGATGGCGACGTATATGTCGATCAGTGTCGGGTGGATTAAAGGAAATGCCTCCATGTATATGTATATGTAATTTATAAGTTGATTAGCGGTATACTGTGGTTACATTGTAACTAGCTCTAAATGATGACGTAATAAAGATGTGGATTAAAGGACCCAATGCCAGGGTGTAATTGGTTTTCGATGGTGACGTAATGACGATATGCTTTAGTGTCGGGAGGATTAAAGGTAATGCCCCTATGTATACATGTATGTAATCTGACACCACTGCCATATCAAGCACAAGTAGTCATTACGTCATACGCTGGCACGGCGCATACGCATCAAACGGCGACATACGCATAGAAGCACTGGACGAAAACTATTACTTGCACGCTCTGCTTGCGCAAGTAACAAGTAATAATGACGTACTGGTTGCAGGTCTTCTATAATAATAACGTACTGATTTCAGGTCTTCTATAATAATAATAATAATGACGTACTGATTCCAGGTCTTCTATAATAATAATAATAATAACGTACTGATTTCAGGTCTTCTATAATAATAATAATAATAATAATAATGACGTACTGATTTCAGGTCTTCTATAATAATAATAATAATAATAATAATAACGTACTGATTTCAGGTCTTCTATAATAATAATAATAATAACGTACTGATTTCAGGTCTTCTATAATAATAATAATAACGTACTGATTTCAGGTCTTCTATAATAATAATAATAATAATAATAATAATAACGTACTGATTTCAGGTCTTCTATAATAATAATAATAATAATAATAACGTACTGATTTCAGGTCTTCTATAATAATAATAATAATAATAATAATAATAACGTACTGATTTCAGGTCTTCTATAATAATAATAATAATAATAACGTACTGATTTCAGGTCTTCTATAATAATAATAATAATAATAACGTACTGATTTCAGGTCTTCTATAATAATAATAATAATAATAATAACGTACTGATTTCAGGTCTTCTATAATAATAATAATAATAATAACGTACTGATTTCAGGTCTTCTATAATAATAATAATAATAATAATAACGTACTGATTTCAGGTCTTCTATAATAATAATAATAATAATAATAACGTACTGATTTCAGGTCTTCTATAATAATAATAATAATAATAATAACGTACTGATTTCAGGTCTTCTATAATAATAATAATAATAATAATAATAACGTACTGATTTCAGGTCTTCTATAATAATAATAATAATAACGTACTGATTTCAGGTCTTCTATAATAATAATAATAATAATAACGTACTGATTTCAGGTCTTCTATAATAATAATAATAATAACGTACTGATTTCAGGTCTTCTATAATAATAATAACGTACTGATTTCAGGTCTTCTATAATAAAAATAACGTACTGATTGCAGGTCTACTATAATAATAATAATAATAATAATAACGTGCTGATTTCAGGTCTTCTATAATAATAATAATAATAATAATAACGTACTGATTTCAGGTCTTCTATAATAATAATAATAACGTACTGATTTCAGGTCTTCTATAATAATAATAACGTACTGATTTCAGGTCTTCTATAATAATAATAATAATGACGTACTGATTCCAGGTCTTCTATAATAATAATAATAATAATAACGTACTGATTTCAGGTCTTCTATAATAATAATAATAATAATAATAATGACGTACTGATTTCAGGTCTTCTATAATAATAATAATAATAATAATAATAACGTACTGATTTCAGGTCTTCTATAATAATAATAATAATAACGTACTGATTTCAGGTCTTCTATAATAATAATAATAACGTACTGATTTCAGGTCTTCTATAATAATAATAATAATAATAATAACGTACTGATTTCAGGTCTTCTATAATAATAATAATAATAATAACGTACTGATTTCAGGTCTTCTATAATAATAATAATAATAATAATAATAATAACGTACTGATTTCAGGTCTTCTATAATAATAATAATAACGTACTGATTTCAGGTCTTCTATAATAATAATAATAATAATAACGTACTGATTGCAGGTCTTCTATAATAATAATAATAATAATAATAACGTACTGATTTCAGGTCTTCTATAATAATAATAATAATAATAACGTACTGATTTCAGGTCTTCTATAATAATAATAATAATAATAACGTACTGATTTCAGGTCTTCTATAATAATAATAATAATAATAATAACGTACTGATTTCAGGTCTTCTATAATAATAATAATAATAATAATAACGTACTGATTTCAGGTCTTCTATAATAATAATAATAATAATAATAATAATAACGTACTGATTTCAGGTCTTCTATAATAATAATAATAATAACGTACTGATTTCAGGTCTTCTATAATAATAATAATAATAATAACGTACTGATTTCAGGTCTTCTATAATAATAATAATAATAACGTACTGATTTCAGGTCTTCTATAATAATAATAACGTACTGATTTCAGGTCTTCTATAATAAAAATAACGTACTGATTGCAGGTCTACTATAATAATAATAATAATAATAATAACGTGCTGATTTCAGGTCTTCTATAATAATAATAATAATAATAACGTACTGATTTCAGGTCTTCTATAATAATAATAATAACGTACTGATTTCAGGTCTTCTATAATAATAATAACGTACTGATTTCAGGTCTTCTATAATAATAATAATAATAACGTACTGATTTCAGGTCTTCTATAATAATAATAACGTACTGATTTCAGGTCTTCTATAATAATAATAATAATAATAATAACGTACTGATTTCAGGTCTTCTATAATAATAATAATAATAACGTACTGATTTCAGGTCTTCTATAATAATAATAATAATAACGTACTGATTTCAGGTCTTCTATAATAATAATAACGTACTGATTTCAGGTCTTCTATAATAATAATAATAATAATAACGTACTGATTTCAGGTCTTCTATAATAATAATAATAATAACGTACTGATTTCAGGTCTTCTATAATAATAATAATAATAACGTACTGATTTCAGGTCTTCTATAATAATAATAATAATAATGTACTGATTTCAGGTCTTCTATAATAATAATAATAATAACGTACTGATTTCAGGTCTTCTATAATAATAATAATAATAACGTACTGATTTCAGGTCTTCTATAATAATAATAATAATAATAATAATAACGTACTGATTTCAGGTCTTCTATAATAATAATAACGTACTGATTGCAGGTCTTCTATAATAATAATAATAATAATAATAACGAACTGATTTCAGGTCTTCTATAATAATAATAATAACGTACTGATTTCAGGTCTTCTATAATAATAATAATAACGTACTGATTTCAGGTCTATAATAATAATAATAATAACGTACTGATTTCAGGTCTTCTATAATAATAATAATAATAATAATAACGTACTGATTTCAGGTCTTCTATAATAATAATAATAATAATAACGTACTGATTTCAGGTCTTCTATAATAATAATAATAACGTACTGATTTCAGGTCTTCTATAATAATAATAATAATAACGTACTGATTTCAGGTCTTCTATAATAATAATAATAATAACGTACTGATTGCAGGTCTTCTATAATAATAATAATAATAATAATAACGAACTGATTTCAGGTCTTCTATAATAATAATAATAACGTACTGATTTCAGGTCTTCTATAATAATAATAATAACGTACTGATTTCAGGTCTATAATAATAATAATAATAACGTACTGATTTCAGGTCTTCTATAATAATAATAATAATAATAATAACGTACTGATTTCAGGTCTTCTATAATAATAATAATAATAATAACGTACTGATTTCAGGTCTTCTATAATAATAATAATAACGTACTGATTTCAGGTCTTCTATAATAATAATAATAATAACGTACTGATTTCAGGTCTTCTATAATAATAATAACGTACTGATTTCAGGTTTTCTATAATAATAATAATAACGTACTGATTTCAGGTCTTCTATAATAATAATAATAATAACGTACTGATTTCAGGTCTTCTATCCTGCCTTGTAGACTCTGGAGGATCTGCTCTCGTTCCGCCGTGCTCTCTGGGTACGCGAACGT
Source organism: Electrona antarctica (assembly GCF_951216825.1). Classification (NCBI taxonomy): domain Eukaryota; kingdom Metazoa; phylum Chordata; class Actinopteri; order Myctophiformes; family Myctophidae; genus Electrona; species Electrona antarctica. Next base: position 279,076 of record NW_027638626.1, read on the forward strand.
CTGGGTCCGGAAGCTGTGTGTGTGTGTGTGTGTGTGTGTGTGTGTGTGTGTGTGTGTGTGTGTGAAGTTAAAGCATTAGTATAAGGTTTTCATTCAACAAACTGAAACACAGGACGTTGCCGTAGCAACGGGAGGCTTTGCCATAGCAACAGAACCCACCAATCACAGATCTTGGCGACTTTCTGACCAATCTGATCGCCCCAATAGGAGATGAGAAAGACCGTCCACTGCACTGGCTCCTCCTCCTGCAAGTCAACCAATCACAATCAATCAATAAATAAATCACATCAATACGTCATTAAGTGAATAAACATTCATATCATCAGGTTTTTCCATTAAACAAAGATCATCTCAATGAGAAGGGACTAGGGGGCGCCGCCACTAGGGGGCGCCCCCACCCCCTAATCCCTACACTTATTTTTCCATTTTTTTACTATTTTGAAATGACTATTTTTACTATTTATGATTTTTTTTTACTATTTTAAAATAGTTCAAAGAGCCAATCTCCAAGCTCACAAAGTGCCGATGTAGATTGGCTATTTTAACTATTCAAAAATGTTTTTCAAAATAATAAAAAGATTGTTTAGGGATAAGGGGTTTAGCATGGACGAAAATAGATCCCTAGGTGTCTTCTCCTTTCCCTAACAACGCTCCACCCGTCCCTAAAACACCCTGGACAACGCTCCACACGTCCCAGACTCTTCTCCCTTCTCTAAAACACCCTGGACAACGCTCCACACGTCCCAGACTCTTCTCCCTTCTCTAAAACACCCTGGACAATGCTCCACACGTCAGAGACTCTTCTCCCTTCTCTAAAACACCCTGGACAACGCTCCACACGTCCCAGACTCTTCTCCCTTCTCTAAAACACCCTGGACAACGCTCCACACGTCCCAGACTCTTCTCCCTTCTCTAAAACACCCTGGACAACGCTCCACACGTCCCAGACTATTCTCCCTTCTCTAAAACACCCTGGACAACGCTCCACACGTCCCAGACTCTTCTCCCTTCTCTAAAACACCCTGGACAACGCTCCACACGTCCCAGACTCTTCTCCCTTCTCTAAAACACCCTGGACAACGCTCCACACGTTCCAGACTCTTCTCCCTTCTCTAAAACACCCTGGACAACGCTTCACACGTCTCAGACTCTTCTCCCTTCTCTAAAACACCCTGGACAATGCTCCACACGTCAGAGACTCTTCTCCCTTCTCTAAAACACCCTGGACAACGCTCCACACGTCCCAGACTCTTCTCCCTTCTCTAAAACACCCTGGACAACGCTCCACACGTCCCAGACTCTTCTCCCTTCTCTAAAACACCCTGGACAACGCTCCACACGTCCCAGACTCTTCTCCCTTCTCTAAAACACCCTGGACAACGCTCCACACGTCCCAGACTCTTCTCCCTTCTCTAAAACACCCTGGACAACGCTCCACACGTCCCAGACTCTTCTCCCTTCTCTAAAACACCCTGGACAACGCTCCACACGTCCCAGACTCTTCTCCCTTCTCTAAAACACCCTGGACAACGCTCCACACGTCCCAGACTCTTCTCCCTTCTCTAAAACACCCTGGACAACGCTCCACACGTCCCAGACTCTTCTCCCTTCTCTAAAACACCCTGGACAACGCTCCACACGTCCCAGACTCTTCTCCCTTCTCTAAAACACCCTGGACAACGCTCCACACGTCCCAGACTCTTCTCCCTTCTCTAAAAAACCCTGGACAACGCTCCACACGTCCCAGACTCTTCTCCCTTCTCTAAAACACCCTGGACAACGCTCCACACGTCCCAGACTCTTCTCCCTTCTGTAAAACACCCTGGACAACGCTCCACACGTCCCAGACTCTGCTCCCTTCTCTAAAACACCCTGGACAACGCTCCACATGTCCCAGACTCTTCTCCCTTCTCTAAAACACCCTGGACAACGCTCCACACGTCCCAGACTCTTCTCCCTTCTCTAAAACACCCTGGACAACGCTCCACACGTCCCAGACTCTTCTCCAAAACACCCTGGACAACGCTCCACACGTCAGAGACTCTTCTCCCTTCTCTAAAACACCCTGGACAACGCTCCACACGTCCCAGACACTTCTCCCTTCTCTAAAACACCCTGGACAACGCTCCACACGTCCCAGACTCTTCTCCCTTCTCTAAAACACCCTGGACAACGCTCCACACGTCCCAGACTCTTCTCCCTTCTCTAAAACACCCTGGACAACGCTCCACACGTCCCAGACTCTTCTCCCTTCTCTAAAACACCCTGGACAACGCTCCACACGTCCCAGACTCTTTTCCCTTCTCTAAAACACCCTGGACAACGCTCCACACGTCCCAGACTCTTATCCCTTCTCTAAAACACCCTGGACAACGCTCCACACGTCCCAGACTCTTCTCCCTTCTCTAAAACACCCTGGACAACGCTCCACACGTCCCAGACTCTTCTCCCTTCTCTAAAACACCCTGGACAACGCTCCACACGTCCCAGACTCTGCTCCCTTCTCTAAAACACCCTGGACAACGCTCCACACGTCCCAGACTCTTCTCCCTCCTCTAAAACACCCTGGACAACGCTCCACACGTCCCAGACTCTTCTCCCTTCTCTAAAACACCCTGGACAACGCTCCACACGTCCCAAACTCTTATCCCTTCTCTAAAACACCCTGGACAACGCTCCACACGTCCCAGACTCTTCTCCCTTCTCTAAAACACCCTGGACAACGCTCCACACGTCCCAGACACTTCCCCCTTTTCTTCTTTAACACATTGAGAGCCCACGCTTAACTGCCCAAAATCACTTTCACCTAGAAAATCCATTCACATTTTTTATAATTCAGCTGACTGTGGAGACACATGCTGGAACTTTTTACTTTGAAATGTTTTATAGTTTCTGAGTTATTTAATTTAAACGCCAAATGCATTCTCAATGGCGAAAAAAACAAACTTTAACACCACGTGTTTAAAAAAAAAAAAAAAAAGTGTTTTGATTTTTCTGATTTTTTTTAATAAAACAAATAATAATAAAAAAAAAAAAAAAAAAACTTTTTTTTTTTTTTTTTTTTTCAAGACGTCCACAGACGTCTTGGGCTATGCACGTTGCGCAATACCCAGGACGTCCACAGACGTCTTGGGCACAAGATGTGTTAAAGGTGTGAGATGAATGGTCCACACATACCGTCTCGGTCTCCAGTCGATCTTCCATGGCTCTGAAGTCAACGATGATGTAACCTCGACACGCTCTCCAGAGCAAGCGCTCGAACGAAGGAACCTTCCATGGGTGGACCACACCCGCTACGAAACTACAGAGAGAGACAGACATTATGGGTGGACCTCCCAGTGTGTGTGTGTGTGTGTGTGTGTGTGTAGGGGGGGGTACCTGAGGCGAACATCCTGTCGATTATCAAACAGTCCTTGATTCTCCAGGGCTGGTGGTCCTGCCTGACACACACACACACACACACACACACACACACACACACACACACACACACACACACACACACACACACACACACACACACACACACACACACACACACACACACACACACACACACACACACACACACACACACACACACACACACACACACACACACACACACACACACACACACACACACACACACACAGCTTGGTTGTATAAAGGGACTTGCAGTTCTTTATGTGTGGTGACTGTGGGACTTGTAGTTATTTCTGTGTGGTGACTGTGGGACTTGTAGTCTTTGTCACCTGTGACTGTGGGCCGGTCAGAGAGTGGGTCTGGGTCAGAACACTCTGGTACTGAACCAGATGAGTCAGCTGACCTCTGAGCTGATCTCTGTTCCTGGACACCTGGGGAGAGAGAGAGACATTCACTTTACATTAGATTACCTAGAGAGAGAGAGAGAGAGAGATAGAGACATTCACTCTACATTAGATTACCTAGAGAGAGAGAGACATTCACTCTACATTAGATTACCTAGAGAGAGAGAGACATTCACTCTACATTAGATTACCTAGAGAGAGAGAGCGAGAGAGAGAGATAGAGACATTCACTCTACATTAGATTACCTAGAGAGAGAGAGACATTCACTCTACATTAGATTACCTAGAGAGAGAGAGACATTCACTCTACATTAGATTACCTAGAGAGAGAGAGACATTCACTCTACATTAGATTACCTAGAGAGAGAGAGACATTCACTCTACATTAGATTACCTAGAGAGAGAGAGCGAGAGAGAGAGAGAGAGAGAGACATTCACTCTACATTAGATTACCTAGAGCATTGTTTCCCAACCTTTTTTGTCCCAGGGCACACTTTTCATAGCCTAAAAATCTCAGGGCACACCTAGATATACGGTGTATAGCCCTATCTATATACATATACATACATATGTGACCAGATGTGACTGAGAGACTGCCATCGTGCAAATTCCAGCTTTTCACCAGAGGAGAAAATCTTTTTTTTTTCTTTTTTTTTTTTTAAATGAGTTAATAGCACAGGCAGACTCTTCACATACTAGAGCATGTCTGAAATAAGTGTCAGAGCTGAAATCGACATGTAAATATGAAATAAATGGCCAAACATGTAGCGAGGTGTAATGTTAGAGACCACAGAAGACATGTAAATATGAAATAAATGCTTAAACATGTAGCTAGGTGTAATGTTAGAGTCCACAGAAGTGAACCTTTCAAGCCTGTTTTCTCAACTTGTTGTTTTCTGCAAGACATTACTCTATAAGCCATCTCTCCAAAACTGGTGGGTCAAACTGAACAACCAATATGTCAATTTGAAGCTATGATTCCCTGCTTTCATATGACATGAAAAAACGAAAATTCAAAAAAATCCAATGGCAGTCCCTCAGTCAAATTTAGTCACATATGTGTATGTATATAATATATACAGTATATATATATATATATATATATATATATATAGTTCTCACAGCCTGCATATTTCCACCTGCTGAAAATAGCTGATCGACAAGCTCACAACACGTTGCGTCCGCAACGCGTTGTGAGCTTGTAAATCAGCCATTTTCAGCATGGAACACGTGTACGACGAAGAATAAATCAGGCATCACTGCGCTTCTGTGGAGGGAGGGAGATATATTGTGTTGGCCGAACGAGGCGATGGATGGACACTTGGACAGTTGGACAGCTATTTTTCGTGGCACATTATGTTTAATCACAACAACGTCACGTTTACTTTACCTCCTCAGTGTTTGGGTCGGGACATGTAGGACTGTATGTGTCTGCTGTCTACGTGCATATGCGCGAAATGTAGCGTCTTCTGGATGCATCTCTTTTGCATTAACATTTCAATGGCAGAGGGTCGTAGAGTCTATTGTTCCGTCGTTATCGCACGTCTAATGGTTAGACGTGTGACAACGACGCAACAATAGGAAGCCTGCAGCCCAGTAGCTATAATATTGCTTTCGGGGGAGGGTTAGTGTTATTTTCGGTCAAATCAGGCGGCACACCTGGACACATCAAACGGCACAGTAAAGTGCCGCGGCACACAGGTTGGGAAACACTGACCTAGAGAGAGAGAGATAGCTCCCTCAGCTCTTTGGTTCTGATGACTCACCTCCTTCAGCTCTTTGGTTCTGATGACTCACCTCCTTCAGCTCTTTGGTTCTGATGACTCACCTCCTTCAGCTCTTTGGTTCTGATGACTCACCTCCTTCAGCTCTTTGGTTCTGATGACTCACCTCCTTCAGCTCTTTGGTTCTGATGACTCACCTCCTTCAGCTCTTTGGTTCTGATGACTCACCTCCCTCAGCTCTTTGGTTCTGATGACTCACCTCCTTCAGCTCTTTGGTTCTGATGACTCACCTCCTTCAGCTCTTTGGTTCTGATGACTCACCTCCTTCAGCTCTTTGGTTCTGATGACTCACCTCCCTCATCTCTTTGGTTCTGATGACTCCCCTCCCTCAGCTCTTTGGTTCTGATGACTCACCTCCCTCATCTCTTTGGTTCTGATGACTCACCTCCTTCAGCTCTTTGGTTCTGATGACTCACCTCCTTCAGCTCTTTGGTTCTGATGACTCACCTCCCTCAGCTCTTTGGTTCTGATGACTCACCTCCCTCATCTCTTTGGTTCTGATGACTCACCTCTTTCAGCTCTTTGGTTCTGATGACTCACCTCCTTCAGCTCTTTGGTTCTGATGACTCACCTCCCTCATCTCTTTGGTTCTGATGACTCACCTCCTTCAGCTCTTTGGTTCTGATGACTCACCTCCTTCAGCTCTTTGGTTCTGATGACTCACCTCCTTCAGCTCTTTATGGTTCTGATGACTCACCTCCCTCAGCTCTTTGGCCATGGTCTCGCTCTCTTCTTCTATGGTGATCAGCTCTCTGGGTTGGGGGGAAGGGGGGGTGGGGCAGGGGGCGGGGAGGGGCCCCCGAAGGGGCGGGGACAACGAGCGCTTGATTTCCTGTTCCAGGAACGCTGGGGGGAAGAATAAAACACAGAAGTAGAGTTATGGCTCGAGTACCAGAGTTATGGTTAGGGTTAGGGTTAGGGTTAGTACCAGAGTTATGGCTCGTACCTTCACGTACCTCGAGTACCAGAGTTATGGCTCGTACCTTCACGTACCTCGAGTACCAGAGTTATGGCTCGTACCTTCACGTACCTCGAGTACCAGAGTTATGGCTCGAGTACCAGAGTTATGGCTCGAGTACCAGAGTTATGGCTCGGGTTAGGGTTAGGGTTAGTACCAGAGTTATGGCTCGTACACACTGACCGATATTATGGCTCGAGTACCAGAAGAGTTATGGCTCGTACACACTGACCGAGGGTTAGGGTTAGGGTTAGGGTAACCTAACCCTAACCCCTAACCCTAACCAGAGTTGTGGCTCGTACACACTGACCGATATTTGCTCCGATTATGCTGTTGGGGAGCATTATTGGCGCTCGCCGACAAAACCCCCGATCTGACGTAAAATCGGGCTTTGATCAGCAAGGTTTTGCTCGCTGTGTGTGAAAGGAGCTGCGAGAAGATCCAGCGTCGATAAAAGCACTCGCCGACGCCTCCCCGACCATTTCTGAACATCTAGCATGTTATCATGATATTTGACTCTGTCGCCGACTGGATATCATACAGTATGAACTGGGTTGACTGGACATCATACAGTATGAACTGGGTTGACTGGACATCATACAGTATGAACTGGGTTGATGGACATCATACAGTATGAACTGGGTTGATGGACATCATACAGTATGAACTGGGTTGACTGGACATCATACAGTATGAACTGGGTTGATGGACATCATACAGTATGAACTGGGTTGATGGACATCATACAGTATGAACTCGGTTGATGGACATCATACAGTATGAACTGGGTTGATGGACATCATACAGTATGAACTGGGTTGACTGGACATCATACAGTATGAACTGGGTTGACTGGACATCATACAGTATGAACTGGGTTGACTGGACATCATACAGTATGAACTGGGTTGACTGGACATCATACAGTATGAACTGGGTTGATGGACATCATACAGTATGAACTGGGTTGATGGACATCATACAGTATGAACTGGGTTGACTGGACATCATACAGTATGAACTGGGTTGATGGACATCATACAGTATGAACTGGGTTGATGGACATCATACAGTATGAACTGGGTTGATGGACATCATACAGTATGAACTGGGTTGACTGGACATCATACAGTATGAACTGGGTTGATGGACATCATACAGTATGAACTGGGTTGACTGGACATCATACAGTATGAACTGGGTTGATGGACATCATACAGTATGAACTGGGTTGATGGACATCATACAGTATGAACTGGGTTGACTGGACACCATACTAGGGTAATAAAGGGTTAGTATTAACCCTAGGGTAATAAAGGGTTAGTATTAACCCTAGGGTAAATACTCACTCAGTTTATATTCATATTAAAGGGTTAGTAACCCTAGGGTAATAAAGGGTTAGTATTAACCCTAGGGTAAATACTCACTCAGTTTATATTCATATTAAAGGGTTAGTAACCCTATTGTAATAAAGGGTAAATACTCACTCAGAGTTTTCTCCAGCTCTTCACATCGTCTCACCTCGCCGACAAACTTCCTCTGGAACGCGTTGACGTTTGGATTCAACTGGTTCAACCAATCACAAGACAGAACAACTGATTCAACCAATCACAAAACAGAACAACTGATTCAACCAATCACAAGACAGAACAACAGGTTCAACCAATAACAAGACAGAACAACTGGTTCAACCAATCACAAGACAGAACAACTGAACACTTGAAAAGTACCGATTTATCCACCTGTGATGATCTGTTCATTATAATGATGTTCTCTTCATGTTGTAAATGAAACTCATTGTGTCCCCTAGGGTAGGTACCCTCACATGTTCTCCCCGTGTCCCCTAGGGTAGGTACCCTCACATGTTCTCCCCGTGTCCCCTAGGGTAGGTACCCTCACATGTTCTCCCCGTGTCCCCTAGGGTAGGTACCCTCACATGTTCTCCCCGTGTCCCCTAGGGTAGGTACCCTCACATGTTCTCCCCGTGTCCCCTAGGGTAGGTACCCTCACATGTTCTCCCCGTGTCCCCTAGGGTAGGTACCCTCACATGTTCTCCCCGTGTCCCCTAGGGTAGGTACCCTCACATGTTCTCCCCGTGTCCCCTAGGGTAGGTACCCTCACATGTTCTCCCCGTGTCCCCTAGGGTAGGTACCCTCACATGTTCTCCCCCTGTCCCCTAGGGTAGGTACCCTCACATGTTCTCCCCGTGTCCCCTAGGGTAGGTACCCTCACATGTTCTCCCCGTGTCCCCTAGGGTAGGTACCCTAACATGTTCTCCCCGTGTCCCCTAGGGTAGGTACCCTCACATGTTCTCCCCGTGTCCCCTAGGGTAGGTACCCTCACATGTTCTCCCCGTGTCCCCTAGGGTAGGTACCCTCACATGTTCTCCCCGTGTCCCCTAGGGTAGGTACCCTCACATGTTCTCCCCGTGTCAAATGTTCTCCCCGTGTCCCCTAGGGTAGGTACCCTCACATGTTCTCCCCGTGTCCCCTAGGGTAGGTACCCTCACATGTCCTCCCCGTGTCCCCTAGGGTAGGTACCCTCACATGTCCTCCCCGTTTCCCCTAGGGTAGGTACCCTCACATGTCCTCCCCGTGTCCCCTAGGGTAGGTACCCTCACATGTTCTCCCCATGTCCCCTAGGGTAGGTACCCTCACATGTTCTCCCCGTGTCCCCTAGGGTAGGTACCCTCACATGTTCTCCCCGTGTCCCCTAGGGTAGGTACCCTCACATGTTCTCCCCGTGTCCCCTAGGGTAGGTACCCTCACATGTTCTCCCCGTGTGCCCTAGGGTAATAATCCTGGTCTCTAAACTGCCTCCCCCTGGCCAGCCGGGGCGCCTGATGGAGGGGAAAGGAACTGGTTGGAATAACGTGTTCCTTCCACGCGCTACGTCCAACCAGGGAAACTCCCCCCTGTCAGGTGTAAAGGAGCAACTTGGACACTCAGGCATGAAGGAAGCATGAGTTCAAGTCCGTTGCTCTCCCCATGTCGGCGGCCAATTACATATATTTTTTGGGGTCCTTGACATGAAATAGTTTGATTACCACTTAGTTTTTTTTTCATAAAACTTTCATGATTTAGAACACTTTTTTTTTTTTTTTTTTTTACGTCAGGCCTAAATGGGTTAAGAGACAAGATGCCACCTAGTCAGCCGTCTCTCTGGTTTTAACCCATTCAGGGCAGGAAACCCTTTTGGTGTTTAAGCATTATGTTATACTTTAGCTATTGAAAAATAGCAGATCTACAAGCTCATAGCGCGGCACTGTAGATCTGCTATTTTTGAAAGATCTTGAAAATGTGTGCAAATCTTGAATATATATTCTTTCCCAGTAAACGCTTTTAACTCATATCTTTGCTTCTGGGAGGTCCCTGGAACAACATGTTGTACAGTATATGCTGTCCCTGCTGTCCCTGTCCCTGCTGTCCCTGCTGTCCCAGTATGTGCTGTCCCTGCTGTCCCTGTATATGCTGTTCCTGCTGTCCCTGTATATGCTGTCCCTGCTGTCCCAGTATGTGCTGTCCCTGCTGTCCCTGTATATGCTGTTCCTGCTGTCCCTGTATATGCTGTCCCTGCTGTCCTAGTATACGCTGTCCCTGCTGTCCCTGTCCCTGCTGTCCCTGTATATGCTGTCCCTGCTGTCCCAGTATATGCTGTCCCTGCTGTCCTAGTATATGCTGTCCCTGCTGTCCCTGCTGTCCTAGTATATGCTGTCCCTGCTGTCCTAGTATATGCTGTCCCTGCTGTCCCAGTATATGCTGTCCCTGCTGTCCTAGTATATGCTGTCCCTGCTGTCCCAGTATATGCTGTCCCTGCTGTCCTAGTATATGCTGTCCCTGCTGTCCCTGTATATGCTGTCCCTGCTGTCCTAGTATATGCTGTCCCTGCTGTCCTAGTATATGCTGTCCCTGCTGTCCCAGTATATGCTGTCCCTGTATATGCTGTCCCTGCTGTCCTAGTATATGCTGTCCCTGTATATGCTGTCCCTGCTGTCCCTGTATATGATGTCCCTGTATATGCTGTCCCTGCTGTCCCTGCTGTCCCAGTATATGCTGTCCCTGCTGTCCCAGTATATGATGTCCCTGCTGTCCCTGTATATGCTGTCCCTGCTGTCCCTGTATATGCTGTCCCTGCTGTCCCTGTATATGCTGTCCCTGCTGTCCTAGTATATGCTGTCCCTGCTGTCCTAGTATATGCTGTCCCTGCTGTCCCAGTATATGCTGTCCCTGCTGTCCCTGTATATGCTGTCCCTGCTGTCCCTGTATATGCTGTCCCTGCTGTCCTAGTATATGCTGTCCCTGCTGTCCTAGTATATGCTGTCCCTGCTGTCCCTGTATATGCTGTCCCTGCTGTCCCAGTATATGCTGTCCCTGCTGTCCCAGTATATGCTGTCCCTGTATATGCTGTCCCTGCTGTCCCAGTATATGCTGTCCCTGCTGTCCCTGTCCCTGCTGTCCCTGTATATGCTGTTCCTGCTGTCCCTGTCCCTGCTGTCCCAGTATATGCTGTCCCTGCTGTCCCAGTATATGCTGTCCCTGCTGTCCTAGTATATGCTGTCCCTGCTGTCCCAGTATATGCTGTCCCTGCTGTCCCAGTATATGCTGTCCCTGCTGTCCCAGTATATGCTGTCCCTGCTGTCCCAGTATATGCTGTCCCTGTATATGCTGTCCCTGCTGTCCTAGTATATGCTGTCCCTGCTGTCCCAGTATATGCTGTCCCTGCTGTCCCTGTCCCTGCTGTCCCTGTATATGCTGTCCCTGCTGTCCCTGTCCCTGCTGTCCCAGTATATGCTGTCCCTGCTGTCCCAGTATATGCTGTCCCTGTATATGCTGTCCCTGCTGTCCTAGTATATGCTGTCCCTGCTGTCCCAGTATATGCTGTCCCTGCTGTCCCAGTATATGCTGTCCCTGCTGTCCCAGTATATGCTGTCCCTGCTGTCCCAGTATATGCTGTCCCTGCTGTCCTAGTATATGCTGTCCCTGTATATGCTGTCCCTGTATATGCTGTCCCTGCTGTCCCAGTATATGCTGTCCCTGCTGTCCCTGTATATGCTGTCCCTGCTGTCCCAGTATATGCTGTCCCTGCTGTCCCTGTATATGCTGTCCCTGCTGTCCTAGTATATGCTGTCCCTGCTGTCCTAGTATATGCTGTCCCTGTATATGCTGTCCCTGCTGTCCCAGTATATGCTGTCCCTGCTGTCCCTGTATATGCTGTCCCTGCTGTCCCTGTATATGCTGTCCCTGCTGTCCCTGTATATGCTGTCCCTGCTGTCCTAGTATATGCTGTCCCTGCTGTCCTAGTATATGCTGTCCCTGTATATGCTGTCCCTGTATATGCTGTCCCTGCTGTCCCAGTATATGCTGTCCCTGCTGTCCCTGTATATGCTGTCCCTGCTGTCCCAGTATATGCTGTCCCTGCTGTCCCTGTATATGCTGTCCCTGCTGTCCCTGTATATGCTGTCCCTGCTGTCCCTGTATATGCTGTCCCTGCTGTCCCTGTATATGCTGTCCCTGCTGTCCTAGTATATGCTGTCCCTGCTGTCCCTGCTGTCCTAGTATATGCTGTCCCTGCTGTCCTAGTATATGCTGTCCCTGCTGTCCTAGTATATGCTGTCCCTGCTGTCCTAGTATATGCTGTCCCTGCTGTCCTAGTATATGCTGTCCCTGCTGTCCCAGTATATGCTGTCCCTGCTGTCCCAGTATATGCTGTCCCTGCTGTCCTAGTATATGCTGTCCCTGCTGTCCTAGTATATGCTGTCCCTGCTGTCCCAGTATATGCTGTCCCTGCTGTCCCAGTATATGCTGTCCCTGCTGTCCCTGTATATGCTGTCCCTGCTGTCCCAGTATATGCTGTCCCTGCTGTCCCTGTATATGCTGTCCCTGTATATGCTGTCCCTGCTGTCCCAGTATATGCTGTCCCTGCTGTCCCAGTATATGCTGTCCCTGCTGTCCATGCTGCCTCTGTATATGCTGCCCCTGTATATGCTATAAAATAGCAGACCTACAAGCTCGTAGTGCGCCACCGAGTGGCGCGCTACGAGCTTGTAGGTCTGCTATTTTTGAAAAATCGAGAAAATATTTTTTATGAAAGAAAACTGGAGGATTTAGAAGATTTTTAAAACATTTCTAGGTCAGGTCTGAATGGGTTAAGTGTGCCTGCCCTGCAGTTGTTCAGTATATGTACCTCATTTACAATTACAATTTAGGCATTTAGCAGACGCTCTTAATCCAGAGCGACTTACATCAAGCAATAACAAAAGCATGGCATACATCACATATATAAAAAGTAGTTATCATGAATCATGCGTAAACTAAGAATGTAACAGTGGAGTATCTATGTTAACTATACATACTATACTATATAATATATAATATATTATACATGTGTACTATAAAGTGCTATGACTACATAAAGTGCAATTCTAGAGCTGTCTACGTAACAAGCTATAAGTCTGTTTAAAATACTATCTAAGTCTACATAATGTGCTATCTAAGGGGCTAGGCTAGGGCAAGTGCTACGGGCCATGGTGGAGTCTGAAGAGGTGGGTTTTCAGACTACGGCGGAAGATTGGGAGTGAGGCTGCAGTTCTGACTGTGATGGGAAGTGCATTCCATAGTTTTGGAGCCAGAAGGGAGAAGAGTTTGGGACGTGTGGAGCGTTGTCCCGGCGTTTTTAGTGAAGGTACCTCCAGCTTCCCTGCGTTGGCTGATCTGAGTGCGCGGGAGGGTTTGTAGGGTACGATCATACTTGTGAGATATGGGGGGGCCATGCCTTTGGTTGCTTTGAATGCCAGCATCAGAGTTTTGTATTCTGTGCGGGCAGCAACCGGGAGCCAATGGAGGGAGCGGAGAAGGGGGGTGACGTGTGAGAATTTTGGCTGGTTGAAGACCAAGCGGGCTGCGGCATTTTGGATCAGTACAACCTTTAGGTTGTACAGTATATGTACCTTTAGGTTGTACAGTATATGTACCTGTTTTATCCCACAATGTTTTAATCCTACTCTCCCTCTGCCAACCTGGGAAGAGCCCCGAACTGAACTCATGCTTCCTTCAGTGCATGAGGAGTTCTCCCAGTTAGGCCCAGTATAATCACGTCTCTGAAGCTGAGGTGGTTCGGGCATCTGGTTAGGATGCCTCTCGGGCGCCTCCCTAGGGAGGTCCTCGACGCACGTCCCACTGGGAGGAGACCCCGGGGCAGACCAAGGCGCAGTTGGAGGAAACACATCGACTCACTGGCCTTGGAACATCTCGGAATCTCTAATGTCACTAATGTTGCTCTGGAGAGGGAAGTCTGGAGCACTCTGGTGGAGCTGTTGCCCCCGCGACCAGACTACGGATAAGCGGTTGAAGATGGATGGATGGATGAATTCGACCAATCCCAGCCAAGTTTACTCACGTCTCTGAATTCGACCAATCCCAGCTCTCCCAGCTCGCTGACACAGTTGTAGGCGGAGCCAGACTGGAGGAAGAGCTGCACCAGACACACCTCCTCACTGCGGAACATGGAGCCCATAGCGCCGCCCTAGAGGACTAGAGGGACATGACCACTGTTATTATTACTGCGCAAGCAGAGCACGTAAGTAAGGTGGTAGTGCCGTCTTTTTTATGCGTATGCTCGTTGATATACAAATATACTGATTCTGAGAGTGACGTAATAAAGATATGTTTCAGTGTCGGGTGGATTAAGGAAATGTCTCTATGTATACATGTATGTAATCTGAAACCTACCTTTAATGTCTCTATGTATACATGTATGTAATCTGAAACCTACCTTTATTACCTTTAATGTCTCTATGTATACATGTATGTAATCTGAAACCTACCTTTAATGTCTCTATGTATACATGTATGTAATCTGAAACCTACCTTTAATGTCTCTATGTATACATGTATGTAATCTGAAACCTACCTTTAATGTCTCTATGTATACATGTATGTAATCTGAAACCTACCTTTAATGTCTCTATGTATACATGTATGTAATCTGAAACCTACCTTTAATGTCTCTATGTATACATGTATGTAATCTGAAACCTACCTTTAATGTCTCTATGTATACATGTATGTAATCTGAAACCTACCTTTAATGTCTCTATGTATACATGTATGTAATCTGAAACCTACCTTTAATGTCTCTATGTATACATGTATGTAATCTGAAACCTACCTTTAATGTCTCTATGTATACATGTATGTAATCTGAATACATGTATGTAATCTGAAACCTACCTTTATTACGTCACCATCGAAAGCCAGTTATAACCCGGCATTGATACATATCTTCATTACGTCACACTCAAAATCAGTAATTAGGCTTATCAAGTACCCGGTATCAATAAGCTTTGGGCTTATCAAGTACCCGGTATCAATAAGCTTTGGGCTTATCGAGAACCCGGTATCAATAAACTTTGGGCTTATCGAGTACCCGGTATCAATAAGCTTTGGGCTTATCGAGAACCCGGTATCAATAAACTTTGGGCTTATCGAGTACCCGGTATCAATAAGCTTTGGGCTTATCGAGTACCCGGTATCAATAAGCTTTGGGCTTATCGAGAACCCGGTATCAATAAACTTTGGGCTTATCGAGTACCCGGTATCAATAAGCTTTGGGCTTATCGAGTACCCGGTATCAATAAGCTTTGGGCTTATCGAGTACCCGGTATCAATAAGCTTTGGGCTTATCGAGTACCCGGCATCAATAAGCTTTGGGCTTATCGAGTACCCGGCATCAATAAGCTTTGGGCTTATCGAGTACCCGGCATCAATAAGCTTTGGGCTTATCGAGTACCCGGCATCAATAAGCTTTGGGCTTATCGAGTACCCGGTATCAATAAGCTTTGGGCTTATCGAGTACCCGGTATCAATAAGCTTTGGGCTTATCGAGTACCCGGTATCAATAAGCTTTGGGCTTATCGAGTACCCGGTATCAATAAGCTTTCCCTACCCCTGACTGCTCCTGATGAGCAGTCCTCTGCTCTGTGTGTGTGTGTGTGTGTGTGTGTGTGTGTGTGTGTGTGTGTGTGTGTGTGTGTGTGTGTCATACGTGCATGCAGAGTAAATGGCATGTGTGCCCTGACCACACACACACACACGTTCAGCTGTCTCAGAGTCACATGGAGAGAAAAGGGAAGTTGTGAAGTTCCCACTAAAACGACATAATGTTGCATTTAATAATAACTATCAGTTTATAATTATAAAAGGGAAGTTGTGAAGTTCCCACTAAACCACAACATGACTCGTATCCACCTGCTAGTGGTTCATATTCATCAACAGTCAAGTGGAACTTCCATTCTTGTAGCAACACGTCCTTGACTGAAGACTAAGGGCCGATTCATACTCCTATTTTAAAGCCCAATAAAAGTGGGTTCGGCGCTGTAGAGCCTACAATGTGACGTCGGGGGGGCGGGTACCGTCCTAAAGTCGGCTCTTCGGTGCTACTGAATATTTCTGACGAGCCGAAATCATTTCGGCACTACAGCGGTAAAATAGGAGTATGAATCGGCCCTAACAGGCGATCAGTCCATGACTGCTAAGGACTAGCAATATGCTGCTATGCTACTATGCTTTTTGTGTCCATATCACTACACCCAAAAAAAAATGTTCCATGTAATAGAGGGGTCAAAGTTGAATGAAAGTTGCTATAATATTTTAGAAATAGGTCAACAATACAAATTACATTAGTTTTGTGAATTAATTTACTTTTACTGCATGGCCCCAGTTCCCCCCACAAAATGACCGGAACTACTTCATATTTCACCAAAACCAGAGCAGAACTCTCACCACGGGACTCGGCCAATCAAAACCAAAGCAGAACTCTCACCACGGGACTCGGCCAATCAAAACCAGAGCAGAACTCTCACCACGGGACTCGGCCAATCAAAACCAGAGCAGAACTCTCACCACGGGACTCGGACAATCAATTAATACAGTTGCAACTACTATATTAATGGCAAGTATTTCATACAGCTCAAGTTAAAAAAATCTGAACTATCCCTTTAAAGCAGGGGTGGGCAACTGGAGGCCCGGGGGCCACATGCGGCCCCCACCTTCACTTAATGTGGCCCTCAGGTTAATGTCAGAATACTGATATAATATTGGTTTCAGCTGTTACTATTCAACAAAATGCAAACTAGTCCCACTTGTAGCAGCGGTGGCCGAACGGTTTGCGGAGCGGTCTTGATACCGGAAGGTCGCCAGCTCGAATCCCCGGACCGGCACGTTAAAATTACCACCGCTGAAGTGCCCTTGAGGAAGGCATTGAACCCCAACCATGAAATGTTCTATGAGCAGGGCGTGGCTGTAAACAAGCATCTCGAGCTTAGTCCACTTACCATGGGTAAACAAAGAACTTTGCTTTTTTGCTTTGCTTTATTACTTCAATCTAAATTATAGTAAGGGCATTTTATCAGGTATTTGACAAATCTGGGAACTAAATCGTTACCAAGAAATTTCTTCAAACTTTTAGTACATGTTATTAGACACCTTTAGAAACACATTGGTGAAGAAATTTCTTGGTAACGATTTAGTTCCCAGATTTGCATAGATTTCTCTTACTATTAGTAGCTCATTGCTTTAACACAAGTATAATTAAAGGCATTTGACAGGCCCTCCTGTCAAAAAGAGCTAAAATCCCTAAAACGAAAGAAAGCAGCAAATGAAAAAAAATGAACACTCATCTTTTACTCTCTCTAATAACAACCTAAAACATGAACCTTGGTTGAAAAAAACTAAAGTTGTCTAAAACATTTTCTAATTAACATATTATTAATCATTATAAAAACATATTTTTTTATAAAACGTATTTAAACATGTACATATATTGTAACACATTATAAAACACATTTAAACATGTATATTGTAACATATTATAAAACATATTTAAACATACATATTGTAAGCATGTTGTGAAACATACAACGTTATACACACTTCTTTTGTTTGAGAACCAAAGGTTCAAAAGGTGCACAGCAGTGCATGTGACCAGTCTGCCACACACAGCTGAAGACAATACTGTACATTTACACTTTAATGAATTATAAACATTAAATAGATGATTTTAGGTTATTAATAAACAGAATCATTAATGAAGTAGACATTATATAGTTGTTATTGGATGTTTTTTAGGGCATTAAAGATTTGTTGTTTAGGTTGATAATAAAGAGAATATTGATTTAAACCAGTGGTTGGTCCAGAGACCCCCAGGGGTCCTTGAGGGAGTTCCAGGGGGTCCCCAGTCAAATGATAGTTAGAATAAGGGTCCATTTGGTTCCAACACACGTCAAACTGGGGGTCCTTCAAATGAAAATGGTATAAGAATCTCTTCAAATGGGGGTCCCTGGCATATCTCTTCAAATGGGGGTCCCTGACATATCTCTTCAAATGGGGGTCCCTGGCATATCTCTTCAAATGTTTTTTGTTGTATTGATTGATTGAAGTATTTATTAACAGTTTGCAGAATTCCAGTACATTTCAAGCACAACTCAATACAAAGACTGTTAACTGTGAGTGGATGACTCAATAAAGCATTACACTTGTTTACAAGATGGTCCACCTTGTTCAATTCATCAAAATATTTAGATATGCCAGGGGTCCCTGGCTTATCTCTTCTAATGGGGGTCCCTGGCATATCTCTTCTAGTGGGGGTCCCTGGCTTATCTCTTCTAATGGGGGTCCCTGGCATATCTCTTCTAATGGGGGTCCCTGGCATATCTCTTCAAATGGGGGTCCCTGGCATATCTCTTCAAAATCTCTTGAAATGGGGGTCCGCGGGGCTAATTAGTGTCAATGTGGGGGTCCTTGACCCCCGCTCTCACCATGGCAAGACGTGTTTTCTCTCGCTCGTGCGCGTCTTCTGACTCAAAGTCACGGTTTTTTCCACATTTTCTCTTTCTCCTCCTATGGTGTACGGATTCCTATCTTAATATACCAAGGGGATTACATCGAGGTGAAATGGAGAAAAACAAAACCGCAAAAGAGGATTTTCAACCGGATTCTCACAGCGACTTTTACCTGGTCAGTGACGAAAGCAACGTGAACAATGGAAAGCGTCCTGGACACGGAATATGGGCTATTCAGTCCTTGTTGGCCCGAAGAGACAAGCTCCAGCTTAGCAAAGGGAAGAGATCTTTCTTTCTCATTATTTTGTTACTGTCTGGCGACATTGAAAGTAACCCTGGTCCCGTGAACACACGACAAATGACAAGACTACTCCGGAGTGAACAAGAAACCGGAGAGAACAAAGGAATCCCCATCGACTCAACAACACCAATGCCGACCAGCCAGGCGACGACCAACAACAACAACAACACCACTAGCATCATTCCTCACCACCAGCCAACCTGCACACCCATGCTGGATATACACGCTGATGTCCCGGCTGTGAATAATACATTCGCAAGAGCCGAGCGCGTCCCAGACAACAGCAGGCGGAATAATCCTACATCGGCGGCAGTCGAGGCAAAAGACACGGACAACACCACCATCTACAGGCGTGAAGAGTCTCCACATCCAACCAAGGGGGACAAAGCGGCTGGAAACGGACACCGTGATACTTTACCTGCTATTTCTGCTGTTTCTCCGGTCGACACCATGGCTCAATCGGCCCCACCAGCGCCCTCAACAAACCTGGACGAGGGACCCCATCCCCCACTCCCGCCACCCCACGACGACCCCCACGCTCCCCCCACCCTCCCCCCACGGCACCCCGCGGCTTCTACAGACATCAACAATGGCCCTCCGCTCCCCTATTTCGCCATGGAGGAAATAAGCACCATAGTCGGAGCCAACGGACTTCATATCTTTCACCTGAACGTAAACAGCATTGGACCCAAAATGGCAGAAATCAGGCATATGTTTCAATGCGGTAAGGCGAACATCATTAGCTTCTCTGAAACCAAACTTGATGAGTCAACCAAAGACCCAGAAGTTGAAATAGAGAACTATTCTTTGATCAGAAACGACAGAAACAGGCATGGTGGTGGCGTGTGTATGTATATTCACAAAGACACTGAATATGTTACTCGTACTGACTTACAGCATGATGAAATTGAAACTGTGTGGGTTGAATTAATTTTCAAAAAAGCTAAATCAGTATTAGTGGGCACCGTCTACAGACCGCCTGACCAACATGGGTTCTATGATATACTTGAGGGGTGCTTAGCTGAGGAGGAATGTGTAGAGAAAATCCTGATTGGCGACTACAATACAGACATGCAACGAAAGGAAGCACCTGTGTTTAAGTCATTCAGTAAGTTCTGTGATCTACATAGTGTCAGTCAGCTAATTACCCAACCCACTAGAGTGTGTGATTCTACTCAAACTGTCATTGATCTCATTCTGTCCTCGGACAAATCCAGAATCTCCAAGAAAGGGGTTATTGTATGTGGGCTTAGTGATCATTTTATGATATTCTGTACCCGCAAAATACAAAAACTTAAGACCGGCTGCCACAAAACAGTCATATCAAGGGACCTCAAAACCTACTCTAGTGAGGTCTTTAACCAAGTATTGGAGAGTCTGGATTGGTCCGATGAGCTTAAAAGCACACATGTCGAAGAAGCTTGGCTTGGCTTCAAAACCAAATTTACATCAGTACTGAACAACATGGCTCCTTTGAGAACCACCAGGGGCAAAACCCGCTCGGAACCATGGATGAATTCGGACATACTGGCTGCAATGAAAGCCAGAGACAAAAAATGCTCTGAAGTTCTAAAATGCAAGTCAAAGCTAGCCAAGCGCTTCGACAGTGTTCGCCAAGCTCGTTTGAACAACCTAAATACACAACGAATCAAACTACGAAACAGTGTAACTGCCATGACCAAATCAGCTAAAAGTAACTTCATTAATGATAAAGCTGAGGAAAACAAAAACAATCCTCATGAGCTCTGGAAGCTACTAAACAATCAACTAAGCTATGGTCAGAAACTAAAAACCAGATTTTCGAACATAAACATCAAATCTGACAACACTCTCATCACTGACAACCTTGATGTGGCCAACTACTTGAATATCTTCTTTACAAACATATCAACAACTCTGGTTAACAAACTGCCCTCCCACTCTGGGCTCTTTGGTGTAGAGCACATTACAACCTTCTACAAAAACCTAGGTGTTTGTAAAGACGATTTTAAACTAGTTATGGTAACAACTGATGAGGTAATTAAGAAACTGAGTGCCCTCCAACCCCACAAGGCCACAGGACATGACAACATTCCCTCCAAATTTCTCAGAGACTCAGCCATCTCTATAGCTCCAATCATCACCCACATAGTAAACCTCTCCATCAAACAGGGACAGGTCCCCCAAGATTTCAAACTGGCCAAAGTAACCCCCTTGCACAAGAAAGGGAGTAAATTAGACCCCGGCAACTACCGCCCTATTTCTATTCTTAGTTCCATCTCGAAAGTGATGGAAAAAATAGTCTATGAACAGGTTGAAAAGTATCTTGCCACTAATAAATTATTGTACGAGTTCCAATCTGGCTTCAGAACATCCCACTCCACTGACACATGCCTCCTCTACTTGAGCGACCACATCAAACAAGAGGTGGACGCTGGCAAATACTGCGGCATGGTCATGCTGGACCTCCAAAAGGCTTTTGACACCGTGAACCACTCCATACTGGTTAACAAGCTAAAAGCAATTGGTTTCGATAGCACATCAGTGAGCTGGATGCAATCCTACCTGGAGGGGAGAGAACAGATGGTGGAAGTGAACGGAACACTGTCCCCCCCCCTCCCAGTGAGCTGTGGCGTTCCACAAGGAAGCATACTAGGGCCTCTACTGTTCCTAGTATATGTAAACGACATGACTTCAGCCTGTGACTGCAACTTGTTCCTGTTCGCAGATGACTCAGCACTGCTGGTCTCGGACAGGGACAAACTGCAGGTTGAAAATGCCCTCAGCTCTGAACTCGGTAGAATCTGCACCTGGCTCGCTGATAACAAACTATCTTTACACCTGGGAAAAACTGAATCCATTCTCTTTGGCTCTATTAGTAATCTCAGCAAGGCAAATGGCTTCTTGGTTAGAGTGGGTGACAATGTTATCACACGTAAAGATGAAATTACCTACCTAGGTTCCATCCTGGAGGCTAATCTTTCCGGTGATAAAATGGCCACCAACGTAATCAAAAAAGTCAACCATAGAACAAGATTCCTCTACAGGATCTCCTCACTGGTCAACAAAAACACCTTGAAGACCTTAACAGGAGCCCTTGTACAGGGTTTCTTTGACTATGCATGCACCTCCTGGTACCACAGCACCTCAAAGGCCCTTAAAACCAGGCTCCAGACTTCCCAAAACAAACTGGTCAGGCTCCTACTTGATCTAGCCCCCCGAACCCACCTCACCCCTGCCCACTTCGACAGGCTGGAATGGCTTAGGGTCGACGACAGAGTACAGCATCTTGCAATGGGTCTGGTCCACAAGATTCGATACACCACCAAGATACCCATGTACCTGTCTAGATACTTCCTTAATGTTAACGAAGTCCACACCCACAACACCAGAGGGAGTGCAACGAACCATGTACAACCCAGATTCGGCACAAACAAGGGACTAAATTCTTTTCGCTCCTATGCCACTAAAATGTGGAACGCCCTACCAACTGTCATTAAGACATGCGAATCCCTTGACTCTTTCAAAACCGCTCTCAAAGGGCACCTACGGACGGCTGCAATTCGAAACTGGCCCCTGTAAAATCGGAATCCCTCAAACACGAACGCAATGACAACACAAGAGACGGTCGCGGCCACACAGCCAACTCAAGGTATGGCCACTGAGCCAACTTGGGGACCCAACGCAAGGACAACACAAGAGATGGTCACGGCCACACAGCCAACTCAAGGTACGGCCACGGAGCCGACTTGGGGACCCAACGCAGCTCCTCCAAGGAAAACAAACAATTTAACGGAGCTGAACGTGAATCCCCCCCCCCGCCCCCCCCTTTTTTTTCCCCTCACTGTATATTTTTCTTTTCCCTTTTTACCTCCTTTTTGATGAATTCTTTTTTGATGAATTCCTGTTCTGTCTATAGAAGTGTCTATTTGTACGTCTCTAAATGTTTTGATGATTTGAACATGGTGGACCCTGTTGGAAACAAGTGTAATGCTTAATTGGGTCGTCCACTCACAGTTAACAGCCTTTGTATTGAGTTTGTGCTTGAAATGTACTGTAATTCTGCAAACTGTTAATAAATTCTTCAATCAATCAATCAAAACAGAGAAGCACAGACGTAAACATTATAAAGTAAATGTAATATAAAGCTCTGTTCTTACCTGTTGCTTTTCACTCAGTCTGTCCGGTCTATCCCCGCCAGGCCAGACAGGCAAACAGACAGTTTGTAGATCTAATATAATAATGTGTGTGTAACTGTAACTGCTCACTGTTTATAAGTTTGATGTGTGTGTGCGTGCGTGCGTGCGTGCGCGCGCGGTGTCATGTGATCACGTGCTGCACTTCCCGTTTGTTTGGGTCACGTTACTTGGACGGTGTGTCACGTGACCATTGCGTCATCAGTGCATTAACCTCGCGTGACTTTCCTTTCCTCCCGTCCGCGGGTTCCGATTGGCTGCTCTGCGCTCGCATCCGGTGCAGAGCCTTACCCGCCCTACCGTATCCGGTCATTTGCACGCACACACACATGTGCGTGCCGTTTCCGTTTCCGCTGCCGAGGGACCAGGAGCGAAAATAACTAAAATAATAACTTCACAATAAAATAAACCATTCCACTGTGGGCTCACGTGCTACTACTCACACAGAATACTATTACAATAAATAGTAAATTCTAAAGTGTTGAGACTAAAACATTCCAGTTCTTATAACTTCTTATGAATTTATTTCACATAACTTAACTATAAAATAAAACATTCCGCTGTTATATTCAATATAGTACATTTAAATCTTAACTTTAAAACACAGAATACTATTAAAATAAATAGTAAATACTAAACCTACTCACCTACTAATAACACAGAATACTAATTACGAAAACATTCCACTGTGACTAACACACTAGCATGGTGTTATAATAATAACATAATGCTACTACCTACTAATAACACAGAATACTAATTACTAAAACATTTATTACTAAAACATTCCACTGGGACTAACACACTAGCATGGTGTTATAATAATAACATAATACTTCCTTAATGTTAACGAAGTCCACACCCACAACACCAGAGGGAGTGCAACGAACCATGTACAACCCAGATTCGGCACAAACAAGGGACTAAATTATTTTCGCTCCTATGCCACCAAAATGTGGAACACCCTACCAACTGTCATTAAGACATGCGAATCCCTTGACTCCTTCAAAACCGCTCTCAAAGGGCACCTACGGATGGCTGCAATTCGAAACTGGCCCCCGTAAAATCTGAATCCCCCCCCACCGCCCCCCCCTTTTCCCCCTCACTGTATATGTTTCTTTTCCCTTTTTACCTCCTTTATGATGAATTCCTGTTCTGTCTATAGAAGTGTCTATTTGTACGTCTCTAAATGTTTTGATGATTTGAACATGGTGGACCCTATTGGAAACAAGTGTAATGCTTAATTGGGTCGTCCACTCACAGTTAACAGCCTTTGTATTGAGTTTGTGCTTGAAATGTACTGTAATTCTGCAAACTGTTAATAAATTCTTCAATCAATCAATCAATAATAACACACAGAATACTATTAAAATAAATAGTAAATACTAAAACATTCCACTGTGACTAACACACAAGCATGGTGTTATAATAATAATAACACACAGAATGCTATTAAAACAAATAGTAAATACTAAAACATTCCACTGTGACCAACACACTAGGATAGTGTTATAATATCACATTATTTACAGCTCAATGTGAAATGATAGGCTAAATGTAGGCTTTGCTGCCATCTGGTGGTGATAAGGGACAATTTGATTGCGGAACAAAATAATAGCAGTTTTAAATTAGATGATTTAAAACGTCCTGCATTTCATTTAGTTGTAATGAAAGTGTTCTAAGTTTAAATGAATGAACAGTTTGTGTTAAAGAATCACCAACCGTTCACTACAAGAATAAAAACACACGTTATTATAAAGATAAAATAACGATAACAACTAATAAAAACCAACACACATTACATTACATTACACTGAGCTGGTACATTATCCACCAGATCTACAAACACAACGAGTCGCATCGGCGACGCGTTGTGGGCTTGTAGATCTGTTATTTTCAACACCGCCATACCATACTGCACAAATGTGAGCTGATGGAAAAATAACTTTAAACTTGTATTATAAAATACTTAACCCACTGGGTGCAGTACCCCCTTAACCCACTAGTCTGTTACTGCTAATATAACAGAATACTAAGTAGCCTACATGCGACATTATACATTATAACTGTGTTGTTATTTTTAACAATTAAGAAAACTAAACTCAAAGAATAAAAGTAAGCTGCTAAAGTACATGTGAACATGATGCAGTTATCACTACATCACCCTGTTATCACCCTGTTATCACCCTGTTATCACTACATCACCCTGCAGTTATCACTACATCACCCTGCAGTTATCACTACATCACCCTGCAGTTATCACTACATCACCCTGCAGTTATCACTACATCACCCTGCAGTTATCACTACATCACCCTGCAGTTATCACTACATCACCCTGCAGTTATCACTACATCACCCTGCAGTTATCACTACATCACCCTGCAGCCTACTGTAGTTATCACTACATCACCCTGCAGCCTACTGTAGTTATCACTACATCACCCTGCAGGCTACTGTAGTTATCACTACATCACCCTGCAGCCTACTGTAGTTATCACTACATCACCCTGCAGCCTACTGTAGTTATCACTACATCACCCTGCAGCCTACTGTAGTTATCACTACATCACCCTGCAGGCTACTGTAGTTATCACTACATCACCCTGCAGCCTACTGTAGTTATCACTACATCACCCTGCAGCCTACTGTAGTTATCACTACATCACCCTGCAGCCTACTGTAGTTATCACTACATCACCCTGCAGGCTACTGTAGTTATCACTACATCACCCTGCAGCCTACTGTAGTTATCACTACATCACCCTGCAGCCTACTGTAGTTATCACTACATCACCCTGCAGCCTACTGTAGTTATCACTACATCACCCTGCAGGCTACTGTAGTTATCACTACATCACCCTGCAGCCTACTGTAGTTATCACTACATCACCCTGCAGTTATCACTACATCACCCTGCAGTTATCACTACATCACCCTGCAGTTATCACTACTTCACCCTGCAGTTATCACTACATCACCCTGCAGTTATCACTACATCACCCTGCAGTTATCACTACATCACCCTGCAGCCTACTGTAGTTATCACTACATCACCCTGCAGCCTACTGTAGTTATCACTACATCACCCTGCAGGCTACTGTAGTTATCACTACATCACCCTGCAGTTATCACTACATCACCCTGCAGTTATCACTACATCACCCTGCAGTTATCACTACATCACCCTGCAGTTATCACTACATCACCCTGCAGTTATCACTACATCACCCTGCAGTTATCACTACATCACCCTGCAGTTATCACTACTTCACCCTGCAGTTATCACTACTTCACCCTGCAGTTATCACTACTTCACCCTGCAGTTATCACTACATCACCCTGTTATCACCCTGTTATCACCCTGTTATCACTACATCACCCTGCAGTTATCACTACATCACCCTGCAGTTATCACTACATCACCCTGCAGTTATCACTATGTGGAATCGTGAATATAGATAAGATACGACAACTACATCACCCTGCAGCCTACTGTAGTTATCACTACATCACCCTGCAGGCTACTGTAGTTATCACTACATCACCCTGCAGGCTACTGTAGTTATCACTACATCACCCTGCAGCCTACTGTAGTTATCACTACATCACCCTGCAGGCTACTGTAGTTATCACTACATCACCCTGCAGGCTACTGTAGTTATCACTACATCACCCTGCAGCCTACTGTAGTTATCACTACATCACCCTGCAGGCTACTGTAGTTATCACTACATCACCCTGCAGGCTACTGTAGTTATCACTACATCACCCTGCAGCCTACTGTAGTTATCACTACATCACCCTGCAGCCTACTGTAGTTATCACTACATCACCCTGCAGGCTACTGTAGTTATCACTACATCACCCTGCAGGCTACTGTAGTTATCACTACATCACCCTGCAGCCTACTGTAGTTATCACTACATCACCCTGCAGGCTACTGTAGTTATCACTACATCACCCTGCAGGCTACTGTAGTTATCACTACATCACCCTGCAGCCTACTGTAGTTATCACTACATCACCCTGCAGGGTGATGCAGTTATCACTACATCACCCTGCAGCCTACTGTAGTTATCACTACATCACCCTGCAGCCTACTGTAGTTATCACTACATCACCCTGCAGGCTACTGTAGTTATCACTACATCACCCTGCAGCCTACTGTAGTTATCACTACATCACCCTGCAGGCTACTGTAGTTATCACTACATCACCCTGCAGGCTACTGTAGTTATCACTACATCACCCTGCAGCCTACTGTAGTTATCACTACATCACCCTGCAGCCTACTGTAGTTATCACTACATCACCCTGCAGCCTACTGTAGTTATCACTACATCACCCTGCAGCCTACTGTAGTTATCACTACATCACCCTGCAGGCTACTGTAGTTATCACTACATCACCCTGCAGGCTACTGTACTTATCACTACATCACCCTGCAGGCTACTGTAGTTATCACTACATCACCCTGCAGTTATCACTACATCACCCTGCAGCCTACTGTAGTTATCACTACATCACCCTGCAGGCTACTGTAGTTATCACTACATCACCCTGCAGCCTACTGTAGTTATCACTACATCACCCTGCAGCCTACTGTAGTTATCACTACATCACCCTGCAGGCTACTGTAGTTATCACTACATCACCCTGCAGGCTACTGTAGTTATCACTACATCACCCTGCAGCCTACTGTAGTTATCACTACATCACCCTGCAGGCTACTGTAGTTATCACTACATCACCCTGCAGCCTACTGTAGTTATCACTACATCACCCTGCAGGCTACTGTAGTTATCACTACATCACCCTGCAGCCTACTGTAGTTATCACTACATCACCCTGCAGGCTACTGTAGTTATCACTACATCACCCTGCAGCCTACTGTAGTTATCACTACATCACCCTGCAGGCTACTGTAGTTATCACTACATCACCCTGCAGGCTACTGTAGTTATCACTACATCACCCTGCAGCCTACTGTAGTTATCACTACATCACCCTGCAGGCTACTGTAGTTATCACTACATCACCCTGCAGGCTACTGTACT
This sequence comes from Electrona antarctica, assembly GCF_951216825.1. Classification (NCBI taxonomy): domain Eukaryota; kingdom Metazoa; phylum Chordata; class Actinopteri; order Myctophiformes; family Myctophidae; genus Electrona; species Electrona antarctica. The sequence goes on from NW_027638626.1 coordinate 306,999, forward strand.
TATCACTACATCACCCTGCAGCCTACTGTAGTTATCACTACATCACCCTGCAGCCTACTGTAGTTATCACTACATCACCCTGCAGGCTACTGTAGTTATCACTACATCACCCTGCAGCCTACTGTAGTTATCACTACATCACCCTGCAGCCTACTGTAGTTATCACTACATCACCCTGCAGGCTACTGTAGTTATCACTACATCACCCTGCAGCCTACTGTAGTTATCACTACATCACCCTGCAGCCTACTGTAGTTATCACTACATCACCCTGCAGCCTACTGTAGTTATCACTACATCACCCTGCAGCCTACTGTAGTTATCACTACATCACCCTGCAGCCTACTGTAGTTATCACTACATCACCCTGCAGCCTACTGTAGTTATCACTACATCACCCTGCAGGCTACTGCAGTTATCACTACATCACCCTGCAGGCTACTGTAGTTATCACTACATCACCCTGCAGGGTGATGCAGTTATCACTACATCACCCTGCAGTTATCACTACATCACCCTGCAGCCTACTGTAGTTATCACTACATCACCCTGCAGGCTACTGTAGTTATCACTACATCACCCTGCAGGCTACTGTAGTTATCACTACATCACCCTGCAGCCTACTGTAGTTATCACTACATCACCCTGCAGGCTACTGCAGTTATCACTACATCACCCTGCAGCCTACTGTAGTTATCACTACATCACCCTGCAGGCTACTGTAGTTATCACTACATCACCCTGCAGGCTACTGTAGTTATCACTACATCACCCTGCAGCCTACTGTAGTTATCACTACATCACCCTGCAGGCTACTGTAGTTATCACTACATCACCCTGCAGCCTACTGTAGTTATCACTACATCACCCTGCAGCCTACTGTAGTTATCACTACATCACCCTGCAGGCTACTGTAGTTATCACTACATCACCCTGCAGGCTACTGTAGTTATCACTACATCACCCTGCAGGCTACTGTAGTTATCACTACATCACCCTGCAGGCTACTGTAGTTATCACTACATCACCCTGCAGCCTACTGTAGTTATCACTACATCACCCTGCAGGCTACTGTAGTTATCACTACATCACCCTGCAGGCTACTGTAGTTATCACTACATCACCCTGCAGGCTACTGTAGTTATCACTACATCACCCTGCAGGCTACTGTAGTTATCACTACATCACCCTGCAGGCTACTGTAGTTATCACTACATCACCCTGCAGCCTACTGTAGTTATCACTACATCACCCTGCAGGCTACTGTAGTTATCACTACATCACCCTGCAGCCTACTGTAGTTATCACTACATCACCCTGCAGGCTACTGTAGTTATCACTACATCACCCTGCAGCCTACTGTAGTTATCACTACATCACCCTGCAGGCTACTGTAGTTATCACTACATCACCCTGCAGCCTACTGTAGTTATCACTACATCACCCTGCAGCCTACTGTACTTATCACTACATCACCCTGCAGCCTACTGTAGTTATCACTACATCACCCTGCAGCCTACTGTAGTTATCACTACATCACCCTGCAGCCTACTGTAGTTATCACTACATCACCCTGCAGGCTACTGTAGTTATCACTACATCACCCTGCAGGCTACTGTAGTTATCACTACATCACCCTGCAGCCTACTGTAGTTATCACTACATCACCCTGCAGGCTACTGCAGTTATCACTACATCACCCTGCAGCCTACTGTAGTTATCACTACATCACCCTGCAGGCTACTGTAGTTATCACTACATCACCCTGCAGGCTACTGTAGTTATCACTACATCACCCTGCAGGCTACTGTAGTTATCACTACATCACCCTGCAGGCTACTGTAGTTATCACTACATCACCCTGCAGGCTACTGTAGTTATCACTACATCACCCTGCAGGCTACTGTAGTTATCACTACATCACCCTGCAGCCTACTGTAGTTATCACTACATCACCCTGCAGGCTACTGTAGTTATCACTACATCACCCTGCAGCCTACTGTAGTTATCACTACATCACCCTGCAGGCTACTGTAGTTATCACTACATCACCCTGCAGCCTACTGTAGTTATCACTACATCACCCTGCAGGCTACTGTAGTTATCACTACATCACCCTGCAGCCTACTGTAGTTATCACTACATCACCCTGCAGCCTACTGTAGTTATCACTACATCACCCTGCAGCCTACTGTAGTTATCACTACATCACCCTGCAGGCTACTGTAGTTATCACTACATCACCCTGCAGCCTACTGTAGTTATCACTACATCACCCTGCAGGCTACTGTAGTTATCACTACATCACCCTGCAGGCTACTGTACTTATCACTACATCACCCTGCAGCCTACTGTAGTTATCACTACATCACCCTGCAGGCTACTGTAGTTATCACTACATCACCCTGCAGGCTACTGTAGTTATCACTACATCACCCTGCAGCCTACTGTAGTTATCACTACATCACCCTGCAGGCTACTGTAGTTATCACTACATCACCCTGCAGCCTACTGTAGTTATCACTACATCACCCTGCAGGCTACTGTAGTTATCACTACATCACCCTGCAGGCTACTGTACTTATCACTACATCACCCTGCAGCCTACTGTAGTTATCACTACATCACCCTGCAGGCTACTGTAGTTATCACTACATCACCCTGCAGGCTACTGTAGTTATCACTACATCACCCTGCAGCCTACTGTAGTTATCACTACATCACCCTGCAGGCTACTGTAGTTATCACTACATCACCCTGCAGGCTACTGTACTTATCACTACATCACCCTGCAGCCTACTGTAGTTATCACTACATCACCCTGCAGGCTACTGTAGTTATCACTACATCACCCTGCAGGCTACTGTAGTTATCACTACATCACCCTGCAGCCTACTGTAGTTATCACTACATCACCCTGCAGGCTACTGTAGTTATCACTACATCACCCTGCAGCCTACTGTAGTTATCACTACATCACCCTGCAGGCTACTGTAGTTATCACTACATCACCCTGCAGGCTACTGTACTTATCACTACATCACCCTGCAGCCTACTGTAGTTATCACTACATCACCCTGCAGGCTACTGTAGTTATCACTACATCACCCTGCAGGCTACTGTAGTTATCACTACATCACCCTGCAGCCTACTGTAGTTATCACTACATCACCCTGCAGGCTACTGTAGTTATCACTACATCACCCTGCAGGCTACTGTACTTATCACTACATCACCCTGCAGCCTACTGTAGTTATCACTACATCACCCTGCAGGCTACTGTAGTTATCACTACATCACCCTGCAGGCTACTGTAGTTATCACTACATCACCCTGCAGCCTACTGTAGTTATCACTACATCACCCTGCAGCCTACTGTAGTTATCACTACATCACCCTGCAGCCTACTGTAGTTATCACTACATCACCCTGCAGGCTACTGTAGTTATCACTACATCACCCTGCAGCCTACTGTAGTTATCACTACATCACCCTGCAGGCTACTGTAGTTATCACTACATCACCCTGCAGGCTACTGTACTTATCACTACATCACCCTGCAGCCTACTGTAGTTATCACTACATCACCCTGCAGGGTGATGCAGTTATCACTACATCACCCTGCAGCCTACTGTAGTTATCACTACATCACCCTGCAGCCTACTGTAGTTATCACTACATCACCCTGCAGGCTACTGTAGTTATCACTACATCACCCTGCAGCCTACTGTAGTTATCACTACATCACCCTGCAGGCTACTGTAGTTATCACTACATCACCCTGCAGGCTACTGTAGTTATCACTACATCACCCTGCAGCCTACTGTAGTTATCACTACATCACCCTGCAGCCTACTGTAGTTATCACTACATCACCCTGCAGCCTACTGTAGTTATCACTACATCACCCTGCAGCCTACTGTAGTTATCACTACATCACCCTGCAGGCTACTGTAGTTATCACTACATCACCCTGCAGCTACTGTAGCTTATCACTACATCACCCTGCAGGCTACTGTAGTTATCACTACATCACCCTGCAGTTATCACTACATCACCCTGCAGCCTACTGTAGTTATCACTACATCACCCTGCAGGCTACTGTAGTTATCACTACATCACCCTGCAGCCTACTGTAGTTATCACTACATCACCCTGCAGGCTACTGTAGTTATCACTACATCACCCTGCAGCCTACTGTAGTTATCACTACATCACCCTGCAGGCTACTGTAGTTATCACTACATCACCCTGCAGCCTACTGTAGTTATCACTACATCACCCTGCAGGCTACTGTAGTTATCACTACATCACCCTGCAGGCTACTGTAGTTATCACTACATCACCCTGCAGCCTACTGTAGTTATCACTACATCACCCTGCAGGCTACTGTAGTTATCACTACATCACCCTGCAGCCTACTGTAGTTATCACTACATCACCCTGCAGGCTACTGTAGTTATCACTACATCACCCTGCAGCCTACTGTAGTTATCACTACATCACCCTGCAGGCTACTGTAGTTATCACTACATCACCCTGCAGCCTACTGTAGTTATCACTACATCACCCTGCAGGCTACTGTAGTTATCACTACATCACCCTGCAGGCTACTGTAGTTATCACTACATCACCCTGCAGCCTACTGTAGTTATCACTACATCACCCTGCAGGCTACTGTAGTTATCACTACATCACCCTGCAGGCTACTGTACTTATCACTACATCACCCTGCAGCCTACTGTAGTTATCACTACATCACCCTGCAGCCTACTGTAGTTATCACTACATCACCCTGCAGGCTACTGTAGTTATCACTACATCACCCTGCAGCCTACTGTAGTTATCACTACATCACCCTGCAGCCTACTGTAGTTATCACTACATCACCCTGCAGGCTACTGTAGTTATCACTACATCACCCTGCAGCCTACTGTAGTTATCACTACATCACCCTGCAGCCTACTGTAGTTATCACTACATCACCCTGCAGCCTACTGTAGTTATCACTACATCACCCTGCAGCCTACTGTAGTTATCACTACATCACCCTGCAGCCTACTGTAGTTATCACTACATCACCCTGCAGCCTACTGTAGTTATCACTACATCACCCTGCAGGCTACTGCAGTTATCACTACATCACCCTGCAGGCTACTGTAGTTATCACTACATCACCCTGCAGGGTGATGCAGTTATCACTACATCACCCTGCAGTTATCACTACATCACCCTGCAGCCTACTGTAGTTATCACTACATCACCCTGCAGGCTACTGTAGTTATCACTACATCACCCTGCAGGCTACTGTAGTTATCACTACATCACCCTGCAGCCTACTGTAGTTATCACTACATCACCCTGCAGGCTACTGCAGTTATCACTACATCACCCTGCAGCCTACTGTAGTTATCACTACATCACCCTGCAGGCTACTGTAGTTATCACTACATCACCCTGCAGGCTACTGTAGTTATCACTACATCACCCTGCAGCCTACTGTAGTTATCACTACATCACCCTGCAGGCTACTGTAGTTATCACTACATCACCCTGCAGCCTACTGTAGTTATCACTACATCACCCTGCAGCCTACTGTAGTTATCACTACATCACCCTGCAGGCTACTGTAGTTATCACTACATCACCCTGCAGCCTACTGTAGTTATCACTACATCACCCTGCAGCCTACTGTAGTTATCACTACATCACCCTGCAGGCTACTGTAGTTATCACTACATCACCCTGCAGCCTACTGTAGTTATCACTACATCACCCTGCAGCCTACTGTAGTTATCACTACATCACCCTGCAGCCTACTGTAGTTATCACTACATCACCCTGCAGGCTACTGTAGTTATCACTACATCACCCTGCAGCCTACTGTAGTTATCACTACATCACCCTGCAGCCTACTGTAGTTATCACTACATCACCCTGCAGCCTACTGTAGTTATCACTACATCACCCTGCAGGCTACTGTAGTTATCACTACATCACCCTGCAGGCTACTGTAGTTATCACTACATCACCCTGCAGGCTACTGTACTTATCACTACATCACCCTGCAGCCTACTGTAGTTATCACTACATCACCCTGCAGGCTACTGTAGTTATCACTACATCACCCTGCAGCCTACTGTAGTTATCACTACATCACCCTGCAGGCTACTGTAGTTATCACTACATCACCCTGCAGGCTACTGTAGTTATCACTACATCACCCTGCAGCCTACTGTAGTTATCACTACATCACCCTGCAGGCTACTGTACTTATCACTACATCACCCTGCAGGCTACTGTAGTTATCACTACATCACCCTGCAGGCTACTGTAGTTATCACTACATCACCCTGCAGGCTACTGTAGTTATCACTACATCACCCTGCAGCCTACTGTAGTTATCACTACATCACCCTGCAGGCTACTGTAGTTATCACTACATCACCCTGCAGCCTACTGTAGTTATCACTACATCACCCTGCAGGCTACTGTACTTATCACTACATCACCCTGCAGCCTACTGTAGTTATCACTACATCACCCTGCAGGCTACTGTAGTTATCACTACATCACCCTGCAGCCTACTGTAGTTATCACTACATCACCCTGCAGGCTACTGTAGTTATCACTACATCACCCTGCAGGCTACTGTAGTTATCACTACATCACCCTGCAGGCTACTGTAGTTATCACTACATCACCCTGCAGCCTACTGTAGTTATCACTACATCACCCTGCAGCCTACTGTAGTTATCACTACATCACCCTGCAGCCTACTGTAGTTATCACTACATCACCCTGCAGCCTACTGTAGTTATCACTACATCACCCTGCAGCCTACTGTAGTTATCACTACATCACCCTGCAGGCTACTGTAGTTATCACTACATCACCCTGCAGCCTACTGTAGTTATCACTACATCACCCTGCAGGCTACTGTAGTTATCACTACATCACCCTGCAGCCTACTGTAGTTATCACTACATCACCCTGCAGGCTACTGTAGTTATCACTACATCACCCTGCAGGCTACTGTAGTTATCACTACATCACCCTGCAGCCTACTGTAGTTATCACTACATCACCCTGCAGGCTACTGTAGTTATCACTACATCACCCTGCAGCCTACTGTAGTTATCACTACATCACCCTGCAGGCTACTGTAGTTATCACTACATCACCCTGCAGCCTACTGTAGTTATCACTACATCACCCTGCAGCCTACTGTAGTTATCACTACATCACCCTGCAGCCTACTGTAGTTATCACTACATCACCCTGCAGGCTACTGTAGTTATCACTACATCACCCTGCAGGCTACTGTAGTTATCACTACATCACCCTGCAGCCTACTGTAGTTATCACTACATCACCCTGCAGGCTACTGTAGTTATCACTACATCACCCTGCAGCCTACTGTAGTTATCACTACATCACCCTGCAGCCTACTGTAGTTATCACTACATCACCCTGCAGGCTACTGTAGTTATCACTACATCACCCTGCAGCCTACTGTAGTTATCACTACATCACCCTGCAGGCTACTGTAGTTATCACTACATCACCCTGCAGGCTACTGTAGTTATCACATCACCCTGCAGCCTACTGTAGTTATCACTACATCACCCTGCAGGCTACTGTAGTTATCACTACATCACCCTGCAGCCTACTGTAGTTATCACTACATCACCCTGCAGCCTACTGTAGTTATCACTACATCACCCTGCAGCCTACTGTAGTTATCACTACATCACCCTGCAGGCTACTGTAGTTATCACTACATCACCCTGCAGCCTACTGTAGTTATCACTACATCACCCTGCAGCCTACTGTAGTTATCACTACATCACCCTGCAGCCTACTGTAGTTATCACTACATCACCCTGCAGCCTACTGTAGTTATCACTACATCACCCTGCAGGCTACTGTAGTTATCACTACATCACCCTGCAGCCTACTGTAGTTATCACTACATCACCCTGCAGGCTACTGTAGTTATCACTACATCACCCTGCAGCCTACTGTAGTTATCACTACATCACCCTGCAGCCTACTGTAGTTATCACTACATCACCCTGCAGCCTACTGTAGTTATCACTACATCACCCTGCAGCCTACTGTAGTTATCACTACATCACCCTGCAGGCTACTGTAGTTATCACTACATCACCCTGCAGCCTACTGTAGTTATCACTACATCACCCTGCAGGCTACTGTAGTTATCACTACATCACCCTGCAGCCTACTGTAGTTATCACTACATCACCCTGCAGCCTACTGTAGTTATCACTACATCACCCTGCAGCCTACTGTAGTTATCACTACATCACCCTGCAGCCTACTGTAGTTATCACTACATCACCCTGCAGCCTACTGTAGTTATCACTACATCACCCTGCAGGCTGTGCCTTTCATTCAGTTATCACTACATCACCCTGCAGCCTACGTTTACACAATGCTGTACCTCCAACTGTACTGTTTACACAATGCTGTACCTCCAACTGTACTGTTTACACAATGCTGTACCTCCAACTGTACTGTTTACACAATGCTGTAACTCCAACTGTACAGTTTCATCATACTGTTTATTACGTCGTAACGTAACAATATAAACATTACTCTTACAGTGAGCAGGTTGAGGCCGAGAGTCCAACGGCTTTAGAAAAACTGATCGTTTTATTGATTTCAAAAGAACAGGGAAGCAAAGAAAACAAAAAACTCAAAGAACAAAGGAAATTATAAGAGAAATATACAATAAAAAGACAAACCAGTAAATGAAGGTGAAAGGGATGAGAAGGCTGTGGTTTCACATCAGGAGGATGAGAGCGTACAGATAAACAGCTCATATTTATTCACTACAGATAATAATACGTTTTAAACTACAAAATAAATGTCTTGTTTCCATGGAGATTAAGAGTAGTAACATTACAGATCAGGATGAACAGATCTCCACACACAGCAAAGAGAAACCCAGTCATTGTACAGTAACAAACACAGAGGCATCAACACATTGTAATTGTTGCTGTCAGGCAGAAACCAGAGCTTTATTTCGTTATTCCTAAATCAATGAAATTATTTTATTTCGTTATTCCTAAATCAAAGGCCAACATCGTCATGCGAACAGTGTCACTAACCCTACCCCAACTTCACAGTCAAGTAGCACTAGCGATCTACAATACAAGCTCACACGCATATAGATGTGGGGTTTTTTTTCTCTTTTTGTCTTTGTAGAGATTTTATAACTATTGAACCAATAAGAACAACGTAAGAACCAGATGTTGACATTGAGTTGGAGATCTGATGATTCACAAAGAGGATGATTCATCTGGCCACTAAATAATAACTACATTTAACTTGTCTTTTTCTTTTCTTACATTTCCTGAAAAGCAACACATTTGGTGGTTAACCAGGCCTGGTACCCATTTTGGTGTTAGCATTGTGTTATGCTTTAGCTATTGAAAAATAGCAGGTCTACAAGCTCATAGCGCGCGACCGAGTTGTGCGCTACGAGCTTGTAGGTCTGCGATTTTTGAAAAATCGAAGAAACATAGCTTTTTCAGAAAACTGTCAGGATGTAGAAGACATTTTTAGAACCTGATCTCAGGTGAAAATGGGTTAACCATAATGGGCCTGCTGGTTAACCAGGCCAGTTTCCACTCGACAGCAAAGAAATTATATTTAGATTAGACCCCCCCCCAGACACATTAGGAATAAGAAACTATACAAGCAAAGCTCTTTTCTTTTCTTCTTTTGAAAAATAATTTGGAATATTTCTAACTGTTTCCAGGATCAAAGAGCGCGTCTCGTCACATTTAAGTTGTTTATTATTTTTAAATTTTCTGTCGTCTACAAGAAAACAACTTCACAAGGACTTGTAGATCTGATATTAAACTCCTACAACTTGTAGGACTTGAGGAGGGCTTGGAGATCATATCTACACGCAAGGTGTTGTAGATTAAACGGTTAAACTCCCACAAGCTGTAGGACTTGTTGATCTAACGTCAGGAGGGCTTGCAGATCTGCTGTAGGCTTCGGTCTGTCCACATGTGTTGTAGATCAGATATCAGATCTACAAGCTGTAGAACTTCAGGCTTCGGTCCATCCCAGCCGAGGCGAGGAACTGAGCGTTCTCTCCGAACGCTACGCCGGTCACCACACCCGAGTGCTCTGTAGGAGACACACAGATTTAAGTATATCTCAGATGTTTTCCCCTCACAAATGTAAATGTAAAAACTTGGGGAGAATTACACAATAGTGTAATTTTATTTCAGTGAAAGAAAGACTTCTATAATATGAAAAGTGGAAGTTGTTTTTCTCACCAGAGAAGTTGAGAACTTCAGACCATTGTTTACAGATGTAGACCCTGATGTCTGAGCCTCCGACAGCCAGGTACGTCCCGCTCTGGTCGAACACCAGAGATTTAACCTGAAACATAATTAATATTATTATATAAAACACTGTTTACAGATGTACAGTCTGATATTAGACCCTCCGACAGCCAGGTACGTCCTGCTCTGGTCGAACACCAGAGATTTAACCTGAAACATAATTAATATTATTATATAAAACACTGTTTACAGATGTACAGTCTGATATTAGACCCTCCGACAGCCAGGTACGTCCTGCTCTGGTCGAACACCAGAGATTTAACCTGAAACATAATTCATATTATTATATAAAACACTGTTTACAGTCTGATATTAGACCCTCCGACAGCCAGGTACGTCCCGCTCTGGTCGAACACCAGAGATTTAACCTGAAAACACATTAACCCATTTAGACCTGAGGACGATTCTACAAATGTCTTCTAAACAATGACAGTTTTCTGAAAAACCCTCAAGTTTCTATGTTAGTGGTTCTCAAATTATTTCATGTCAAGGACCCGCACATTTTATGAAATTGGCCGCCGACCCCCATCTGAAAATATGTTGTTCCAGGGACCTGTTGTTCCAGGGACCTGGGCACCAGGGTTAGGGTTTGGGTTAACCCTAACCCTAACCCTAACCCAGGGACCTGGGCACCACATTTTCAGGATTAAAAAAAAAAATAGCAGACCTACAAGCTCGTAGCGCCAATAGCTAAAGTATAACATAATGCTTAAAACACCAAAAGGGGTTCCCGCCCCAGAATGGGTTAAAATGTTACTAGGTTATTATGATACACTGGTACTGTCGACTGTGGCCCAGGAGGTAGAGCAGGTCGTTCAATAATCCATGGGTCGGCGGTTCAAATCCCAGCTCCTCCTGTCTACATGTCGAAGTGTCCTTGGGCAAGACACTGAACCCCAAATTGCTCCCGATGTGCTGGTTGGTACCTTGCATGGCTTCCGCCGCAATCGGTGCATGAATGTGTGTGAATGTGTGAATGTAATGCACTATCTATGTAAAGGTGTGTGAATGTGTGAATGTAATGCACTATCTATGTAAAGGTGTGTGAATGTGTGAAGGGGTGAATGTAATGCACATCTATGTAAAGCGCCTTGGATAAAGGCGCTATATAAATGCACCATTTACTGTAGGTTCCAGAGCCATAGAGAAAGACAGAGTTATGACATTGAGGGGGCAGAAAACAGCCTGGTGGTTACGTGGTGCAGGTACTCGCATGGCGAGCCCATAGACTCCAATGCATTCCGTAAACTTCTGGTTTGTCCCCATTTGAAGCCTTCAAATGGGGACAAACCAATAGAAGTCTATGTAGGAGAGACTGAAGCCCCATGAAGTGACCAATAGGGACAAACCAATAGAAGTCTATGTAGGAGAGACTGAAGCCCCATGAAGTGAACAATAGGGACAAACCAATAGAAGTCAATTCAAAAATAGCAAAAAATGATTCAGTTTTCAATTCAAATATAGCAAAAATAGCTGATCTACAAGCTCAAACGTGTTGAGTTGTGTTATTTTTCTACGACAGTAATATGCAATGTGGCCCCTAGGGGGGGGGTGTGGAAATATATCGGCCCATCCCTGCTCTATAGTATGTGTCTTTATGGAGGCTGTCCACTAGAGGGCAGCTCTCCCCTGTCCACTAGAGGGCAGCTCTCCCCTGTCCACTAAGAACAGCTCTCCCCTGTCCACTAAGAACAGCTCTCCTCTGTCCACTAAGAACAGCTCTCCCCTGTCCACTAAGAACAGCTCTCCTCTGTCCACTAGAGGGCAGCTCTCCCCTGTCCACTAGAGGGCAGCTCTCCTCTGTCCACTAAGAACAGCTCTCCCCTGTCCACTAAGAACAGCTCTCCTCTGTCCACTAAGAACAGCTCTCCTCTGTCCACTAAGAACAGCTCTCCTCTGTCCACTAAGAACAGCTCTCCTCTGTCCACTAGAGGGCAGCTCTCCCCTGTCCACTAAGAACAGCTCTCCTCTGTCCACTAAGAACAGCTCTCCTCTGTCCACTAAGAACAGCTCTCCTCTGTCCACTAAGAACAGCTCTCCTCTGTCCACTAAGAACAGCTCTCCTCTGTCCACTAAGAACAGCTCTCCTCTGTCCACTAGAGGGCAGCTCTCCCCTGTCCACTAAGAACAGCTCTCCTCTGTCCACTAAGAACAGCTCTCCTCTGTCCACTAGAGGGCAGCTCTCCCCTGTCCACTAAGAACAGCTCTCCTCTGTCCACTAAGAACAGCTCTCCTCTGTCCACTAAGAACAGCTCTCCTCTGTCCACTAAGAACAGCTCTACTCTGTCCACTAAGAACAGCTCTACTCTGTCCACTAAGAACAGCTCTACTCTGTCCACTAAGAACAGCTCTCCTCTGTCCACTAAGAACAGCTCTCCTCTGTCCACTAAGAACAGCTCTCCTCTGTCCACTAAGAACAGCTCTCCTCTGTCCACTAAGAACAGCTCTCCTCTGTCCACTAAGAACAGCTCTCCTCTGTCCACTAAGAAAAGCTCTCCTCTGTCCACTAAGAACAGCTCTCCTCTGTCCACTAAGAACAGCTCTCCTCTGTCCACTAAGAACAGCTCTCCTCTGTCCACTAAGAACAGCTCTCCTCTGTCCACTAAGAACAGCTCTCCTCTGTCCACTAAGAACAGCTCTCCTCTGTCCACTAAGAACAGCTCTCCTCTGTCCACTAAGAACAGCTCTCCTCTGTCCACTAAGAACAGCTCTCCTCTGTCCACTAAGAACAGCTCTCCTCTGTCCACTAAGAACAGCTCTCCTCTGTCCACTAAGAACAGCTCTCCTCTGTCCACTGCAGAGCCGTGAGGCTCCAATCAGACGGTCTGGTGCAGAGCCTCCAATCAGACGGTCTGGTGCAGAGCCTCCAATCAGACGGTCTGGTGCAGAGCCTCCAATCAGACGGTCTGATGCAGAGCCTCCAATCAGACGGTCTGATGCAGAGCCGTGAGGCTCCAATCAGACGGTCTGGTGCAGAGCCGTGAGGCTCCAATCAGACGGTCTGGTGCAGAGCCGTGAGGCTCCAATCAGACGGTCTGGTGCAGAGCCTCCAATCAGACGGTCTGGTGCAGAGCCTCCAATCAGACGGTCTGGTGCAGAGCCTCCAATCAGACGGTCTGATGCAGAGCCGTGAGGCTCCAATCAGACGGTCTGGTGCAGAGCCGTGAGGCTCCAATCAGACGGTCTGATTCATGTCTCTGTGGTGAATAAAGACTCGTCCAGTGTGCAGACCTTACTTTCTTTCTATAATGTAATAATAGACACAACAATATTATTGTTTACCTCATAGTTGTTATCCAGAGCGATGGTCTTGAAGTTCTTCAGCTTTCTGAGATCCCAAAGCTTCAGAGAGCTGTCCTGAGCCCCTGAACATGAATACATAATACTACTGTTAATACTGAGCCCCTGAACATGAATACATAATACTACTGTTAATACTGAGCCCCTGAACATGAATACATAATACTACTGTTAATACTGAGCCCCTGAACATGAATACATAATACTACTGTTAATACTGAGCCCCTGAACATGAATACATAATACTACTGTTAATACTGAGCCCCTGAACATGAATACTACTGTTAATACTGAGCCCCTGAACATGAATACTACTGTTAATACTGAGCCCCTGAACATGAATACTACTGTTATTACTGAGCCCCTGAACATGAATACTACTGTTAATACTGAGCCCCTAAACATGAATACATAATACTACTGTTAATACTGAGCCCCTGAACATGAATACATAATACTACTGTTAATACTGAGCCCCTGAACATGAATACATAATACTACTGTTAATACTGAGCCCCTGAACATGAATACATAATACTACTGTTAATACTGAGCCCCTGAACATGAATACATAATACTACTGTTAATACTGAGCCCCTGAACATGAATACATAATACTACTGTTAATACTGAGCCCCTGAACATGAATACATAATACTACTGTTAATACTGAGCCCCTGAACATGAATACATAATACTACTGTTAATACTGAGCCCCTGAACATGAATACATAATACTACTGTTAATACTGAGCCCCTGAACATGAATACATAATACTACTGTTAATACTGAGCCCCTGAACATGAATACATAATACTACTGTTAATACTGAGCCCCTGAACATGAATACATAATACTACTGTTAATACTGAGCCCCTGAACATGGAAAATAGTACATTTCTAAAACAGTTAGTCCCAATACTTGATTCTGATTGGCTGGTTACCGTCACGTGACCGGTGTAAATTTCACCGATAACCCACACCTTCAATCACTTTATATAATTCGCAGCTGATTCTGCATCTCTGTAGCTATACTGGGGAAGGGGAGCACTTGATTGGGTGAATGTAATGAACAGTCTATGTAAAGCGCCTTGGATAATTAAGCAATAAGCCACGAGAGGTCTCAGGTTACCGGTATTTTACAGTGGGTAGTGTGTAGTGTTTAGGGGCTAGTGGGTAGTGTGTAGGGGCTAGTGGGTAGTGTTTAGGGGCTAGTGTGTAGTGGTTACCTGTAGCCAGGTAGTATCCGTTCTCAGAGAAGGCGATAGACGTCACCGGCCCAGAGTGTCCAGGGAAGTTGGCCACGTTGGTTCGTTCCTTCAGATCCCAGATCTTGATCTGAGAGTCGGCCGTTCCCGTTCCGAAGATCAGCCCGTCGGGATGGAACTGAGCGCACGTCAGGGCTGGAGGGGAGGAGCCAGGAGGCGGGGTTATGTTAATGAGAATAATATAAGCACATATGAACAGAAGTTCTGATCCAGCAGCTTGTAGGTCTGAGACACAAGCTGTGGTTAAACTTATAGGCCAATATATTCCTGTCCCCACCTCCCCCAGATATATATATTCCTGGCCCCGCCTCCCCCAGATATATATATTCCTGGCCCCGCCTCCCCCAGATATATATATTCCTGGCCCCGCCTCCCCCAGATATATATATTCCTGGCCCCGCCTCCCCCAGATATATATATATTCCTGGCCCCGCCTCCCCAGATATATATATTCCTGGCCCCGCCTCCCCCAGATATATATATTCCTGGCCCCGCCTCCCCCAGATATATATATATTCCTGGCCCCGCCTCCCCAGATATATATATATTCCTGGCCCCGCCTCCCCAGATATATATATTCCTGGCCCCGCCTCCCCCAGATATATATATTCCTGGCCCCTCCTCCCCCAGATATATATATTCCTGGCCCCGCCTCCCCCAGATATATATATTCCTGGCCCCGCCTCCCCCAGATATATATATTCCTGGCCCCGCCTCCCCCAGATATATATATTCCTGGCCCCGCCTCCCCCAGATATATATATTCCTGGCCCCGCCTCCCCAGATATATATATATTCCTGGCCCCGCCTCCCCAGATATATATATTCCTGGCCCCGCCTCCCCCAGATATATATATATTCCTGGCCCCGCCTCCCCCAGATATATATATATTCCTGGCCCCGCCTCCCCAGATATATATATTCCTGGCCCCGCCTCCCCCAGATATATATATTCCTGGCCCCGCCTCCCCCAGATATATATATTCCTGGCCCCGCCTCCCCCAGATATATATATTCCTGGCCCCGCCTCCCCCAGATATATATATTCCTGGCCCCGCCTCCCCCAGATATATATATTCTTGTCCCCGCCTCCCCCAGATATATATATATTCCTGGCCCCGCCTCCCCCAGATATATATATTCCTGGCCCCGCCTCCCCAGATATATATATTCCTGGCCCCGCCTCCCCAGATATATATATTCCTGGCCCCGCCTCCCCCAGATATATATATATTCCTGGCCCCGCCTCCCCAGATATATATATTCCTGGCCCCGCCTCCCCCAGATATATATATTCCTGGCCCCGCCTCCCCCAGATATATATATTCCTGGCCCCGCCTCCCCCAGATATATATATTCCTGGCCCCGCCTCCCCAGATATATATATTCCTGGCCCCGCCTCCCCCAGATATATATATATTCCTGGCCCCGCCTCCCCCAGATATATAAATCAATAATGTGAGAAGAGCTCCCAGCGCTCCCAACGCGTCGCGTCCACAACGCGTTGAGAGCTTGTAGATCTGTAGATAATAAAAATAACATACCACAGGCTCCACTCTCATCGGTGACTTTGGTCAGAACTTTACCGGTCTGGATGTCAGAGAACGCCCAGTACTGTAACACACACACAGTCACAGTCACAGTCACAGTCACACACACACACACACACACACACACACACACACACACACACACAGTCACACACACACACACAGTGACCACACTGACGCAAACCAATCCTAAAGTCTAAAACAACCTATTCAACACAAACATTACAATGTAGTCATTTAGCAGACGCTCTTAATCCAGAGCGATTTATGTAAGAGTACGTTATTATTATCACCTGTCTTCAGTAAATAAATTATATTAGTCCATATTGTGTTTTCTGTGATTTTGAGGGTCGACAACTTGACAAGGAAGGTAACAGGTTGTCAAATATTGCTGTACGTGAATAACATTTTAAAGTACGTTTTAGCCAAAGGGCTGTATTTGGGCCGTGTAATGCCCAGGTCTGATAGAGTGCTATGTCTACATGATGCCGAGGTCTGATAGAGTGCTATGTCTACATGATGCCCAGGTCTGATAGAGTGCTATGTCTACATGATGCCCAGGTCTGATAGAGTGCTATGTCTACATGATGCCCAGGTCTGATAGAGTGCTATGTCTACATGATGCCCAGGTCTGATAGAGTGCTATGTCTACATGATGCCCAGGTCTGATAGAGTGCTATGTCTACATGAAATGCTATGCTAAGGGCACTTTCACACCAGACATGTTCGTTTAAGACGAACCATGGTCCGCTTACCCCTTTGGTTCGATTGGTGTGAACGTGCATCCGAACTGTGGTGCGGATCAAAGAAACGGACAGTAGGTAGTCTCCCGTAGCGTGTAAAGACAGTGTGTATATATACCTGGTCTTCAGAGGAGGACAGAAGGTAGTCTCCCGTAGCGTGTAAAGACAGTGTGTATATATACCTGGTCTTCAGAGGAGGACAGTAGGTAGTCTCCCGTAGCGTGTAAAGACAGTGTGTATATATACCTGGTCTTCAGAGGAGGACAGAAGGTAGTCTCCCGTAGCGTGTAAAGACAGTGTGTATATATACCTGGTCTTCAGAGGAGGACAGAAGGTAGTCTCCCGTAGCGTGTAAAGACAGTGTGTATATATACACCTGGTCTTCAGAGGAGGACAGAAGGTAGTCTCCCGTGGCGTGTAAAGACAGTGTGTATATATACCTGGTCTTCAGAGGAGGACAGAAGGTAGTCTCCCGTAGCGTGTAAAGACAGTGTGTATATATACCTGGTCTTCAGAGGAGGACAGAAGGTAGTCTCCCGTAGCGTGTAAAGACAGTGTGTATATATACCTGGTCTTCAGAGGAGGACAGAAGGTAGTCTCCCGTGGCGTGTAAAGACAGTGTGTATATATACCTGGTCTTCAGAGGAGGACAGAAGGTAGTCTCCCGTGGCGTGTAAAGACAGTGTGTATATATACCTGGTCTTCAGAGGAGGACAGAAGGTAGTCTCCCGTAGCGTGTAAAGACAGTGTGTATATATACACCTGGTCTTCAGAGGAGGACAGTAGGTAGTCTCCCGTAGCGTGTAAAGACAGTGTGTATATATACCTGGTCTTCAGAGGAGGACAGAAGGTAGTCTCCCGTAGCGTGTAAAGACAGTGTGTATATACACCTGGTCTTCAGACAGAAGGTAGTCTCCCGTAGCGTGTAAAGACAGTGTGTATATATACCTGGTCTTCAGAGGAGGACAGAAGGTAGTCTCCCGTAGCGTGTAAAGACAGTGTGTATATATACCTGGTCTTCAGAGGAGGACAGAAGGTAGTCTCCCGTGGCGTGTAAAGACAGTGTGTATATATACACCTGGTCTTCAGACAGAAGGTAGTCTCCTGTAGCGTGTAAAGACAGTGTGTATATATACCTGGTCTTCAGAAGAGGACAGAAGGTAGTCTCCCGTGGCGTGTAAAGACAGTGTGTATATATACCTGGTCTTCAGAAGAGGACAGAAGGTAGTCTCCCGTGGCGTGTAAAGACAGTGTGTATATATACCTGGTCTTCAGAAGAGGACAGAAGGTAGTCTCCCGTAGCGTGTAAAGACAGTGTGTATATATACCTGGTCTTCAGAGGAGGACAGAAGGTAGTCTCCCGTGGCGTGTAAAGACAGTGTGTATATATACACCTGGTCTTCAGACAGAAGGTAGTCTCCCGTAGCGTGTAAAGACAGTGTGTATATATACCTGGTCTTCAGAGGAGGACAGAAGGTAGTCTCCCGTGGCGTGTAAAGACAGTGTGTATATATACCTGGTCTTCAGAAGAGGACAGAAGGTAGTCTCCCGTGGCGTGTAAAGACAGTCCAGTGACTCCAGCCTCGTGGGCTCTGATGACCTGGACACACTTCTCTCCTGCAACATTCCACACCCTGATGGTGGAGTCAGGAGAGGCCGAGAACACCACGGACTGGAATACACAAAATACACAGAGGATTACTACTGTACAAATACACAGATGATTACTACTGTACAAATACACAGAGGATTACTACTGTACAAATACACAGAGGATTACTACTGTACAAATACAGAGGATTACTACTGTACAAATACACAGAGGATTACCACTGTACAAATACACAGAGGATTACTACTGTACAAATACACAGAGGATTACTACTGTACAAATACACAGAGGATTACTACTGTACAAATACACAGAGGATTACTACTGTACAAATACACAGAGGATTACCACTGTACAAATACACAGAGGATTACCACTGTACAAATACACAGAGGATTACCACTGTACAAATACACAGATGATTACTACTGTACAAATACACAGAGGATTACTACTGTACAAATACACAGAGGATTACTACTGTACAAATACACAGAGGATTACTACTGTACAAATACACAGAGGATTACTACTGTACAAATACACAGAGGATTACTACTGTACAAATACACAGAGGATTACTACTGTACAAATACACAGAGGATTACTACTGTACAAATACACAGAGGATTACTACTGTACAAATACACAGAGGATTACTACTGTACAAATACACAGAGGATTACCACTGTACAAATACACAGAGGATTACCACTGTACAAATACACAGAGGATTACCACTGTACAAATACACAGAGGATTACTACTGTACAAATACACAGAGGATTACTACTGTACAAATACACAGAGGATTACTACTGTACAAATACACAGAGGATTACTACTGTACAAATACACAGAGGATTACTACTGTACAAATACACAGAGGATTACTACTGTACAAATACACAGAGGATTACTACTGTACAAATACACAGAGGATTACTACTGTACAAATACACAGAGGATTACTACTGTACAAATACACAGAGGATTACTACTGTACAAATACACAGAGGATTACTACTGTACAAATACACAGAGGATTACTACTGTACAAATACACAGAGGATTACCACTGTACAAATACACAGAGGATTACCACTGTACAAATACACAGAGGTTAGTGGTGGGTTCAATATATCAACATATAATCCAGCGTACATTTGGTCGGCGCTGTGATAAATAAATGTGTAATGTAGATGATTATGATTAAATGTTTTGATGAATTGAACAAGGTGGACCCTCTTGTAAACAAGTGTAATGCTTAATTGGGTCGTCCACTCACAGTTAACAGTCTTTGTATTGAGTTTGTGCTTGAAATGTACTGTAATTCTGCAAACTGTTAATAAATATTTCAATCAATCAATGACTGAGGTGACCTTCTAGAATAAAGTAATATAACCTGTGATGGATGGTAGATCACAGGCGTGACCTTCTAGACAGTAATAGTAATAGAGTAATAGTAATAGAGTATATATACCTGTGATGGATGGTAGATGACCGAGGTGACCTTCTTAGTGTGACCTTTCAGAGTGGCAACAATCTGCTCCTCCCTCTTATCAAACACCACCACGTTCTTATCAGCGCCACCTGCAGGAACACAACGGAACTGTTTTAATAAAACCAACGAAACTGTTTTCATTCATGAAGACAGTTTACAATGTAGTCATTTATCAGACGCTCTTAATGCAGAGACTTACAGTAAGCAAGAACAACACATAATACATCAAACGCATAGAAACAGTCCTATGTAAGCTTTAACCCGATGGGCGGGAACCCCTTTTGGTGTTTTAAGCATTATGTTATACTTTAGCTATTGAAAAATAGCAGACCTACAAGCTCATAGCGCGAGCAAGCTTGTAGGTCTGCTATTTTTGAAAAGTCGCGAAAATGTTTGCTGCAACATATTGGAACAACATATTTTGCAGCCAAATACAGATCATTCTGGAGGTCCTTGACATGAAAAGAGGTACATAGAAACATGAGGGTTTTCAGAAAACTTTTAGGATTTAGAAGACATTTTTTTAAGAATAGTCCTCAGGTCTAAATGGGTTAAGCTTTAAGAACCTAGTCTGTTTTTCACTTGCTTTGTGTTGATATTATTATATATATATAATATATATAATATGTGAATTAAATTCTTATTATAAACTTGTGGTGTCAGTAAAAAGGAACATCACAGCACGGTGACTGCAGCACGGTGACCAAAGCGGAGGGACCAATCAGAAGGCTGACAAATGGTGCATTTTCAAATGGAACGGAAGCTCTGATCATTAGAGAAACGGAAGCTCTGATCATTAGTCAAATATAAATGTTACCTGTCAGAACTTTGTTGGTGTCGGATGGACAGAGATCTAGAGACAGGATTCCAGGAACGCTGGCACTGTGCAGACCCTGAGGACATAGAAACATATCAATTCATTCAATTAGATTAATTAATTAAAGGATTGCAGGTACGCTGACGCTGTGGAGACATGATTATAGGAGAAACACTTCTATTTCATCATTTATTTGATCGTAAAAGTAATTGAAACAATCTATAAGATTGTATTAGCCTCAACCACATGAAAACACTGTTTCTACACACAGAAATATACCACATGAAAACACTGTTTCTACACAGAAATATACCACATGAAAACACTGTTTCTACACACAGAAATATACAAAATGAAAACACTGTTTCTACAAACAGAAATATACAACATGAAAACACTGTTTCTACACACAGAAATATACAACATGAAAACACTGTTTCTACACACAGAAATATACACCGAGCATGAGAACAGATTTGATTTAAATAATAATAATAATATTAACACTTACAGCATGAGAAGCAACTTGTCGGTATTTGCTCAGATCCTCAGAGCGCACCAGGTCCTCTGGGACAGTCTTTCCTCTCTGTAACAACACACACACACTTTGTTAGAATGTTAGAATGACAATAACACAATACACACACCGGAAATAACGTATCCCCCATTCTACGCTCCATCCAGTTACCGCCCACACAAAACTCTGATGTCCTCTTCTCCCTACTCTAAAACACCCTGGACAACTCCCCACACGTCCAAGACTCTTCTCCCCCCTCTAAAACACCCTGGACAACGCTCCACGCGTCACAGACTCTTCTCCCTTCTCTAAAACACCCTGGACAACGCTCCACACGTCTCAGACTCTTCTCCCTTCTCTAAAACACCCTGGACAACGCTCCACACGTCCCAGACTCTTCTCCCTTCTCTAAAACACCCTGGACAACGCTCCACACGTCCCAGACTCTTCTCCCTTCTCTAAAACACCCTGGACAACGCTCCACACGTCCCAGACTCTTCTCCCTTCTCTAAAACACCCTGGACAACGCTCCACACGTCCCAGACTCTTCTCCCTTCTCTAAAACACCCTGGACAACGCTCCACACGTCCCAGACTCTTCTCCCTTCTCTAAAACACCCTGGACAACGCTCCACACGTCCCAGACTATTCTCAGACTATTTTCAGACTAACCTCACATCCCGTCACACAATTTGTTCCCTTGTTTTTGCTACTTGGATCAGTTGTTTTCTTGTCCTTAATGCTAGGGTTCATTGTAGTTTACTATGCGGTACTACACTGTTACTCTGCACTCTAACATCATCATCATCTCAGATGGTATAAAGTTACTCTGAACTCTAACATCATCTCAGATGGTATAAAGTTACTCTGAACTCTAACATCATCATCATCTCAGATGGTATAAAGTTACTCTGAACTCTAACATCATCATCATCTCAGATGGTATAAAGTTACTCTGAACTCTAACATCATCATCTCAGATGGTATAAAGTTACTCTGAACTCTAACATCATCTCAGATGGTATAAAGTTACTCTGAACTCTAACATCATCTCAGATGGTATAAAGTTACTCTGAACTCTAACATCATCTCAGATGGTATAAAGTTACTCTGCACTCTAACATCATCATCTCAGATGGTATAAAGTTACTCTGAACTCTAACATCATCACCTCAGATGGTATAAAGTTACTCTGAACTCTAACATCATCTCAGATGGTATAAAGTTACTCTGAACTCTAACATCATCATCATCTCAGATGGTATAAAGTTACTCTGAACTCTAACATCATCTCAGATGGTATAAAGTTACTCTGAACTCTAACATCATCTCAGATGGTATAAAGTTACTCTGAACTCTAACATCATCATCTCAGATGGTATAAAGTTACTCTGAACTCTAACATCATCATCATCTCAGATGGTATAAAGTTACTCTGAACTCTAACATCATCTCAGATGGTATAAAGTTACTCTGAACTCTAACATCATCTCAGATGGTATAAAGTTACTCTGAACTCTAACATCATCTCAGATGGTATAAAGTTACTCTGAACTCTAACATCATCTCAGATGGTATAAAGTTACTCTGCACTCTAACATCATCATCATCTCAGATGGTATAAAGTTACTCTGAACTCTAACATCATCTCAGATGGTATAAAGTTACTCTGAACTCTAACATCATCATCTTAGATGGTATAAAGTTACTCTGAACTCTAACATCATCTCAGATGGTATAAAGTTACTCTGAACTCTAACATCATCATCTCAGATGGTATAAAGTTACTCTGAACTCTAACATCATCACCTCAGATGGTATAAAGTTACTCTGAACTCTAACATCATCTCAGATGGTATAAAGTTACTCTGAACTCTAACATCATCTCAGATGGTATAAAGTTACTCTGAACTCTAACATCATCTCAGATGGTATAAAGTTACTCTGCACTCTAACATCATCTCAGATGGTATAAAGTTACTCTGAACTCTAACATCATCATCTCAGATGGTATAAAGTTACTCTGAACTCTAACATCATCACCTCAGATGGTATAAAGTTACTCTGAACTCTAACATCATCTCAGATGGTATAAAGTTACTCTGAACTCTAACATCATCTCAGATGGTATAAAGTTACTCTGAACTCTAACATCATCATCTCAGATGGTATAAAGTTACTCTGAACTCTAACATCATCTCAGATGGTATAAAGTTACTCTGAACTCTAACATCATCTCAGATGGTATAAAGTTACTCTGAACTCTAACATCATCTCAGATGGTATAAAGTTACTCTGAACTCTAACATCATCTCAGATGGTATAAAGTTACTCTGAACTCTAACATCATCATCTCAGATGGTATAAAGTTACTCTGAACTCTAACATCATCTCAGATGGTATAAAGTTACTCTGAACTCTAACATCATCATCTCAGATGGTATAAAGTTACTCTGAACTCTAACATCATCATCTCAGATGGTATAAAGTTACTCTGCACTCTAACATCATCTCAGATGGTATAAAGTTACTCTGAACTCTAACATCATCATCTCAGATGGTATAAAGTTACTCTGAACTCTAACATCATCTCAGATGGTATAAAGTTACTCTGAACTCTAACATCATCATCTCAGATGGTATAAAGTTACTCTGAACTCTAACATCATCATCTCAGATGGTATAAAGTGTATAAAGTGTTAATCGTGTAATAATTTAACTTTAACTTAACGTGTAATAAATAAATTACCTTCTTTCTCTCTGTGGTGAGAACCGTGGCTTTGTCTTGGAGCTGAAATGGAAGAAACTCATTAAACTAGTTAAGAACAACATGGTAACAAGTTAAACACTCATTAAACTAGTTAAGAACAACATGGTAACAAGTTAAACACTCATTAAACTAGTTAAGAACAACATGGTAACAAGTTAAACACTCATTAAACTAGTTAAGAACAACATGGTAACAAGTTAAACACTCATTAAACTAGTTAAGAACAACATGGTAACAAGTTAAACACTCATTAAACTAGTTAAGAACAACATGGTAACAAGTTAAACACTCATTAAACTAGTTAAGAACAACATGGTAACAAGTTAAACACTCATTAAACTAGTTAAGAACAACATGGTAACAAGTTAAACACTCATTAAACTAGTTAAGAACAACATGGTAACAAGTTAAACACTCATTAAACTAGTTAAGAACAACATGGTAACAAGTTAAACACTCATTAAACTAGTTAAGAACAACATGGTAACAAGTTAAACACTCATTAAACTAGTTAAGAACAACATGGTAACAAGTTAAACACTCATTAAACTAGTTAAGAACAACATGGTAACAAGTTAAACACTCATTAAACTAGTTAAGAACAACATGGTAACAAGTTAAACACTCATTAAACTAGTTAAGAACAACATGGTAACAAGTTAAACACTCATTAAACTAGTTAAGAACAACATGGTAACAAGTTAAACACTCATTAAACTAGTTAAGAACAACATGGTAACAAGTTAAACACTCATTAAACTAGTTAAGAACAACATGGTAACAAGTTAAACACTCATTAAACTAGTTAAGAACATGGTAACAAGTTAAACACTCATTAAACTAGTTAAGAACAACATGGTAACAAGTTAAACACTCATTAAACTAGTTAAGAACAACATGGTAACAAGTTAAACACTCATTAAACTAGTTAAGAACAACATGGTAACAAGTTAAACACTCATTAAACTAGTTAAGAACAACATGGTAACAAGTTAAACACTCATTAAACTAGTTAAGAACAACATGGTAACAAGTTAAACACTCATTAAACTAGTTAAGAACAACATGGTAACAAGTTAAACACTCATTAAACTAGTTAAGAACAACATGGTAACAAGTTAAACACTCATTAAACTAGTTAAGCACAACATGGTAACAAGTTAAACACTCATTAAACTAGTTAAGAACAACATGGTAACAAGTTAAACACTCATTAAACTAGTTAAGAACAACATGGTAACAAGTTAAACACTCATTAAACTAGTTAAGAACAACATGGTAACAAGTTAAACACTCATTAAACTAGTTAAGAACAACATGGTAACAAGTTAAACACTCATTAAACTAGTTAAGAACAACATGGTAACAAGTTAAACACTCATTAAACTAGTTAAGAACAACATGGTAACAAGTTAAACACTCATTAAACTAGTTAAGAACAACATGGTAACAAGTTAAACACTCATTAAACTAGTTAAGAACAACATGGTAACAAGTTAAACACTCATTAAACTAGTTAAGAACAACATGGTAACAAGTTAAACACTCATTAAACTAGTTAAGAACAACATGGTAACAAGTTAAACACTCATTAAACTAGTTAAGAACAACATGGTAACAAGTTAAACACTCATTAAACTAGTTAAGAACAACATGGTAACAAGTTAAACACTCATTAAACTAGTTAAGAACAACATGGTAACAAGTTAAACACTCATTAAACTAGTTAAGAACAACATGGTAACAAGTTAAACACTCATTAAACTAGTTAAGAACAACATGGTAACAAGTTAAACACTCATTAAACTAGTTAAGAACAACATGGTAACAAGTTAAACACTCATTAAACTAGTTAAGAACAACATGGTAACAAGTTAAACACTCATTAAACTAGTTAAGAACAACATGGTAACAAGTTAAACACTCATTAAACTAGTTAAGAACAACATGGTAACAAGTTAAACACTCATTAAACTAGTTAAGAACAACATGGTAACAAGTTAAACACTCATTAAACTAGTTAAGAACAACATGGTAACAAGTTAAACACTCATTAAACTAGTTAAGAACAACATGGTAACAAGTTAAACACTCATTAAACTAGTTAAGAACAACATGGTAACAAGTTAAACACTCATTAAACTAGTTAAGAACAACATGGTAACAAGTTAAACACTCATTAAACTAGTTAAGAACAACATGGTAACAAGTTAAACACTCATTAAACTAGTTAAGAACAACATGGTAACAAGTTAAACACTCATTAAACTAGTTAAGAACAACATGGTAACAAGTTAAACACTCATTAAACTAGTTAAGAACAACATGGTAACAAGTTAAACACTCATTAAACTAGTTAAGAACAACATGGTAACAAGTTAAACACTCATTAAACTAGTTAAGAACAACATGGTAACAAGTTAAACACTCATTAAACTAGTTAAGAACAACATGGTAACAAGTTAAACACTCATTAAACTAGTTAAGAACAACATGGTAACAAGTTAAACACTCATTAAACTAGTTAAGAACAACATGGTAACAAGTTAAACACTCATTAAACTAGTTAAGAACAACATGGTAACAAGTTAAACACTCATTAAACTAGTTAAGAACAACATGGTAACAAGTTAAACACTCATTAAACTAGTTAAGAACATGGTAACAAGTTAAACACTCATTAAACTAGTTAAGAACAACATGGTAACAAGTTAAACACTCATTAAACTAGTTAAGAACAACATGGTAACAAGTTAAACACTCATTAAACTAGTTAAGAACAACATGGTAACAAGTTAAACACTCATTAAACTAGTTAAGAACAACATGGTAACAAGTTAAACACTCATTAAACTAGTTAAGAACAACATGGTAACAAGTTAAACACTCATTAAACTAGTTAAGAACAACATGGTAACAAGTTAAACACTCATTAAACTAGTTAAGAACAACATGGTAACAAGTTAAACACTCATTAAACTAGTTAAGAACAACATGGTAACAAGTTAAACACTCATTAAACTAGTTAAGAAAAACATGGTAACAAGTTAAACACTCATTAAACTAGTTAAGAAAAACATGGTAACAAGTTAAACACTCATGACATGATCATTAGAACAAGAAGTTAAAAACTGTTACATGATCATAATAAATAAACATACCTTCTGAACAATCTCCGGGGTCATTCCAACCTGCTCACTGACCTCCATGGGTTCTCCTCCGGCCCCCTGGTGGAGAGGAGAAGACAGGTACAATATAAATGCTTCTGTCATACATTCTGGAGCAACGGAAGCTCTGATCATGAGTAAAATATAAATGCTTCCGTCGTACAGTCTGGAGCAACGGAAGCTTTGATCACAAGTAAAATATAAATGCTTCCGTCATACAGTCTGGAGCAACGGAAGCTCTGATCATGAGTAAAATATAAATGCTTCTGTCATACATTCTGGAGCAACGGAAGCTCTGATCACGAGTAAAATATAAATGCTTCCGTCGTACAGTCTGGAGCAACGGAAGCTTTGATCATGAGTAAAATATAAATGCTTCCGTCGTACAGTCTGGAGCAACGGAAGCTCTGATCACGAGTAAAATATAAATGCTTCTGTCATACATTCTGGAGCAACGGAAGCTCTGATCATGAGTAAAATATAAATGCTTCCGTCATACAGTCTGGAGCAACGGAAGCTCTGATCACGAGTAAAATATAAATGCTTCCGTCGTACAGTCTGGAGCAACGGAAGCTCTGATCACGAGTAAAATATAAATGCTTCCGTCGTACAGTCTGGAGCAACGGAAGCTCTGATCACGAGTAAAATATAAATGCTTCCGTCATACAGTCTGGAGCAACGGAAGCTCTGATCACGAGTAAAATATAAATGCTTCCGTCGTACAGTCTGGAGCAACGGAAGCTCTGATCACGAGTAAAATATAAAGCCTCCAGACATCCTCACTTCCGTTTTGTCTTAAGAGTCGCGCAATTTTCGTGAACGTAAATTGCAGCTTCCTTCCTGGGATTTGGGGAGCAGTAGTAACTAATTGATTGACAGGAGCTGTAGTAACTAATTGATTGACAGGAGCTGTAGTAACTAATTGATTGACAGGAGCTGTAGTAACTAATTGATTGACAGGAGCAGTAGTAACTAATTGATTGACAGGAGCAGTAGTAACTAATTGATTGACAGGAGCAGTAGTAACTAATTGATTGACAGGAGCTGTAGTAACTAATTGATTGACAGGAGCTGTAGTAACTAATTGATTGACAGGAGCTGTAGTAACTAATTGATTGACAGAAGCTGTAGTAACTAATTGATTGACAGGAGCTGTAGTAACTAATTGATTGACAGGAGCTGTAGTAACTAATTGATTGACAGGAGCTGTAGTAACTAATTGATTGACAGGAGCAGTAGTAACTAATTGATTGACAGGAGCTGTAGTAACTAATTGATTGACAGGAGCAGTAGTAACTAATTGATTGACAGGAGCAGTAGTAACTAATTGATTGACAGGAGCTGTAGTAACTAATTGATTGACAGGAGCTGTAGTAACTAATTGATTGACAGGAGCTGTAGTAACTAATTGATTGACAGGAGCAGTAGTAACTAATTGATTGACAGGAGCAGTAGTAACTAATTGATTGACAGGAGCTGTAGTAACTAATTGATTGACAGGAGCTGTAGTAACTAATTGATTGACAGGAGCAGTAGTAACTAATTGATTGACAGGAGCAGTAGTAACTAATTGATTGACAGGAGCTGTAGTAACTAATTGATTGACAGGAGCAGTAGTAACTAATTGATTGACAGGAGCAGTAGTAACTAATTGATTGACAGGAGCTGTAGTAACTAATTGATTGACAGGAGCTGTAGTAACTAATTGATTGACAGGAGCTGTAGTAACTAATTGATTGACAGGAGCTGTAGTAACTAATTGATTGACAGGAGCTGTAGTAACTAATTGATTGACAGGAGCTGTAGTAACTAATTGATTGACAGAATAACGGCCTTTTCAGACGCGAGGTCTAACGGAACGGGCTGGGAGGCGGGCTTTATGTGTGATTGACAGGTGAACTCACCACTGCAGCGGGCTGGGAGGCGGGAACAGCCTGCGGTGCAACCAATCCTGCTTGAGGCTTCAGAGTAGCAAGAGCTGTAGAAATAGAACACATAGAACACCTTTATATAGAGCTGTAGAAATACAACTTACAATGTAGCCATTTATCAGACGCTCTTAATCCAGATAACTTACAGTAAGCATCACACATGGTGATACATCACATACATAGAGATAGAACAACACATGGTGATACATCACATACATAGAGATAGAACAACACATGGTGATACATCACATACATAGAGATAGAACAATAGAACAACACATGGTGATACATCACATACATAGAGATAGAACACCACATGGTGATACATCACATACATAGAAATAGTCTTCAAGAATCACATAATTTATTTAACTGCCAGGGGCAGGTGGGCAACCCTTAGTGTTTTATTTAGCTGCCAGGGCCAGGTGGGCGACCCTTAGTGTTTTATTTAGCTGCCAGGGGCAGGTGGGCAACCCTTAGTGTTTTATTTAGCTGCCAGGGCCAGGTGGGCAACCCTTAGTGTTTTATTTAGCTGCCAGGGGCAGGTGGGCAACCCTTAGTGTTTTATTTAGCTGCCAGGGCCAGGTGGGCGACCCTTAGTGTTTTATTTAACTGCCAGGGGCAGGTGGGCAACCCTTAGTGTTTTATTTAGCTGCCAGGGCCAGGTGGGCAACCCTTAGTGTTTTATTTAGCTGCCAGGGGCAGGTGGGCAACCCTTAGTGTTTTATTTAGCTGCCAGGGGCAGGTAGGCAACCCTTAGTGTTTTATTTAGCTGCCAGGGGCAGGTAGGCAACCCTTAGTGTTTTATTTAGCTGCCAGTAGGCAGGTGGGCGACCCTTAGTGTTTTATTTAGCTGCCAGGGGCAGGTGGGCAACCCTTAGTGTTTTATTTAGCTGCCAGTAGGCAGGTGGGCGACCCTTAGTGTTTTATTTAGCTGCCAGGGCAGGTGGGCAACCCTTAGTGTTTTATTTAGCTGCCAGGGGCAGGTGGGCAACCCTTAGTGTTTTATTTAGCTGCCAGGGCCAGGTGGGCAACCCTTAGTGTTTTATTTAGCTGCCAGGGGCAGGTGGGCAACCCTTAGTGTTTTATTTAGCTGCCAGGGGCAGGTAGGCAACCCTTAGTGTTTTATTTAGCTGCCAGTAGGCAGGTGGGCGACCCTTAGTGTTTTATTTAGCTGCCAGGGGCAGGTGGGCAACCCTTAGTGTTTTATTTAGCTGCCAGGGGCAGGTGGGCAACCCTTAGTGTTTTATTTAGCTGCCAGGGCAGGTGGGCAACCCTTAGTGTTTTATTTAGCTGCCAGGGGCAGGTGGGCAACCCTTAGTGTTTTATTTAGCTGCCAGGGGCAGGTAGGCAACCCTTAGTGTTTTATTTAGCGGTGGGCCACCCTTAGTGTTTTATTTAGCTGCCAGGGGCAGGTGGGCAACCCTTAGTGTTTTATTTAGCTGCCAGGGGCAGGTGGGCAACCCTTAGTGTTTTATTTAGCTGCCAGGGCAGGTGGGCAACCCTTAGTGTTTTATTTAGCGGTGGGCCACCCTTAGTGTTTTATTTAGCGGTGGGCAACCCTTAGTGTTTTATTTCGCTGCCAGGGGCAGGTGGGCAACCCTTAGTGTTTTATTTAGCTGCCAGGGGCAGGTGGGCAACCCTTAGTGTTTTATTTCACTGCCAGGGGCAGGTGGGCAACCCTTAGTGTTTTATTTAGCTGCCAGGGGCAGGTGGGCAACCCTTAGTGTTTTATTTCGCTGCCAGGGGCAGGTGGGCAACCCCTAGTGTTTTATTTAGCTGCCAGGGGCAGGTGGGCATCCCTCTACTAGCGCCCCCTAGTGGTCTTACCCTCTCTGGCAGCAGCCACCTCCTTGGTGAGTCTAGCGATGACCCTGCAGGCTGCATCGTGTTGGTACAGAGCGTGAGATAACTCCTGACGCGTCGTCTGGAGCTGCTGGCGCAGCGTGAAGCTGTGGAGCATCACCGCGTCCTGGAAAACAACATATAAATATATACATAAATATGAAATATAACCTTTATATATAGTAAATAACTATACATATAAATATGAAATATAAGCTTTATATATAGTAAAT
Organism: Electrona antarctica; assembly: GCF_951216825.1. Classification (NCBI taxonomy): domain Eukaryota; kingdom Metazoa; phylum Chordata; class Actinopteri; order Myctophiformes; family Myctophidae; genus Electrona; species Electrona antarctica. The sequence goes on from NW_027638626.1 coordinate 338,647, forward strand.
AACTATACATATAAATATGAAATATAACCTTTATATATCGTTGCTGTCGGGAGGAATCCTCATAACTCCATTTGTGAGTTTATTATTATTATTATTATTTTTTGCATAAATCAGTGCTCACCTTTACGTCTGTGTGTTGTTTCATAAATCAGTGCTATTGAACCCCCTTTACGTCTGTGTGTTGTTTCATAAATCAGTGCTATTGAACACCCTTTACGTCTGTGTGTTGTTTCATAAATCAGTGCTATTGAACACCCTTTACGTCTGTGTGTTGTTTCATAAATCAGTGCTATTGAACACCCTTTACGTCTGTGTGTTGTTTCATAAATCAGTGCTATTGAACACCCTTTACGTCTGTGTGTTGTTTCGAACATATTGAACCAATGGAAAGTAGTAAAAAGTGCTTTGGACAAAACCTCTCGACTCCATTGGACCCTCAAACGGTCTGCTAAAGCAACTAACTCCACCCCCTCTCCCCTTCCCATGGTATATAAAGTTACAACACCAACTTTGATGAGGCTGTATTGCTTTGTTTTAAAAATATAAGGTTTTCTATATTTCCTGAAAATGTATATCTTTCATTTCCTGAACATTTTGGAGTTATGAGGTTTCCTCCCGACAGCAGAGATCTAGATAGTAAATAACTAAACACATCAATATGAAATATAACCTTTAAATAACAGTGTGGAGCATCACCGCGCCCTGGAAAACATTAATATTACAATATATGCAGTATAAAATACACGGTCATTGACCCTACGGGCAGATAAAAGGGCTTCAACCTGTCCCAGAACAGTTACGACATTGAGGGGGCAGATAACAGGGCTTCAACCTGTCCCAGAACCAACTAATACAACAGTTACGACATTGAGGGGGCAGATAACAGCGGAGCGCTGCTAAAACGTGGCAGCAGACTCGCTGATTTAATGGGTAACAGCCAGTAACACATTTGAGTCTCAGTGACTGTACTCGCGAAATCCCACGCATAGTACCGCGGACCCCTTCCGCCCCACGCCGAACTCCTCGGGGACCTCCACACAGCCCGTAGCCTACTCTACAACATTTTCGACTCTCGTTTTAGGAAACATTGACATGTCAATGTGTTCGGGTGTCAATCAAACCAACTGCGTGAGTGCTGTCAAGTGGAAACCTCATAGCCAATTTGAATGCAATCTGGTCAAACTGACTGATACTGATAGTCAGGTGAAAACCTTGTATGACCAAAACCATTCCTTTACAAAATATATAATAATCAAAAATGCATAGTTAAAATCTACAAGCTCACACTGCATCATATTCATATCTTCACACGTTGGGAGCTTGTAGATCTGCTATTTTATTTTACTGTGGACCACCACCGCCGCAAATATAAAAGCTGCTGGTAATAATATGACGAATGTCATCATTTCTTGTTTTTTACTTGCCCCGGGCAAATCGGGCAACCGTTAGTGTCAACCCCTGCACACCTTCACAATAAAAGACTCACCCACTCACCGTGAATACTTCACAATAAAAGACTCATCCTTCACAATAAAAGACTCACCCACTCACCGTGAATACTTCACAATAAAAGACTCATCCTTCACAATAAAGGACTCACCCACTCATCTTGAATACTTCACAATAAAAGACATCCTTCACAATAAAAGACTCACCCACTCATCTTGAATACTTCACAATAAAAGACATCCTTCACAATAAAAGACTCACCCACTCATCTTGGAGGGACTTGAGGATAGCAGGGATACTGGTGGCCGATGGAGCCTTGGGTCTGATTGGATGAGAGACTGAGGGAATACAGGAAGTACAATATGATTGGATGAGAGACTGAGGAAACAACAACAATGAGCCTTCTTTTTCATCCCACGATTTTTCAACCCATTTTTTTCACACAGTGTCAATTATCTAATTAACTAATCAATTAATTTATTATCTAATGTAATCCTGGGCTCTACTCTCCCTCTGCCAACCTGGGGAGAGCAACGGACTGACCTCATGCTTCCTTCAGTGCATGAGGAGTCCAAGCTGCTTCTTTTCACCTAACAGGGGGGAGTTTACCCGGTTGGACGTAGCGTGTGGAAGGAACACGTTATTCCAACCAGTTCCTTTCCCCTCCATCAGGTGCCCCGGCTGGCCAGGGGGAGGCAGTATAGAGACCAGTTCCTTTCCCCTCCATCAGGTGCCCCGGCTGGCCAGGGGGAGGCAGTATAGAGACCAGTTCCTTTCCCCTCCATCAGGTGCCCTGGCTGGCAAGGGGGAGGCAGTATAGAGACCAGTTCCTTTCCCCTCCATCAGGTGCCCTGGCTGGCAAGGGGGAGGCAGTATAGAGACCAGTTCCTCCATCAGGTGCCCCGGCTGGCCAGGGGGAGGCAGTATAGAGACCAGCAGATCTACAGCAGATCTACAAGCTCGTAGTGCGGCACCGAGTGCCGCACTACGAGCTTGTAGATCTGCTATTTTTCAAAAGCTAAAGTATAACATTAAAGCTTAATACACCAAAAGGGGTTCCCGTCCTGAATGGAATAATAATAATATTAATAGTAGTAGTAGTAGTAGTAATAATAATAATAATAGTAATAGTAATAGTAATAATAATAATAATAATAAAGTACCTTTAATATCAATGAGCTGCTCCTCAGAGAGAGGCTGTCCGTTCATCATAATAATAATAATAATAACCTTTAATATCAATGAGCTGCTCCTCAGAGAGAGGCTGTCCGTTCATCATAATAATAATAATAATAACCTTTAATATCAATGAGCTGCTCCTCAGAGAGAGGCTGTCCGTTCATCATAATAATAATAATAATAACCTTTAATATCAATGAGCTGCTCCTCAGAGAGAGGCTGTCCGTTCATCATAATAATAATAATAATAATAACCTTTAATATCAATGAGCTGCTCCTCAGAGAGAGGCTGTCCGTTCATCATAATAATAATAACCTTTAATATCAATGAGCTGCTCCTCAGAGAGAGGCTGTCCGTTCATCATCATCATAATAATAATAATAACCTTTAATATCAATGAGCTGCTCCTCAGAGAGAGGCTGTCCGTTCATCATCATCATAATAATAATAATAATAACCTTTAATATCAATGAGCTGCTCCTCAGAGAGAGGCTGTCCGTTCATCATAATAATAATAATAATAACCTTTAATATCAATGAGCTGCTCCTCAGAGAGAGGCTGTCCGTTCATGGGGTCGGTTCCGTTCTCTACGATGTATTTCTCTATCAGTCGTCGTTCAAACACCTGGTTGGAGACCGGAGACACGCAGGGATGCTCCGGGACCTCGTTAGAGACTGTTGATTAAACACACACTCATTATTACCTCGTTAGAGACTGTTGATTAAACAAACACTCATTATTACCTCGTTAGAGACTGTTGATTAAACACACTCATTAATACCTCGTTAGAGACTGTTGATTAAACACACACTCATTAATACCTCGTTAGAGACTGTTGATTAAACACACACTCATTAATACCTCGTTAGAGACTGTTGATTAAACACACACTCATTAATACCTCGTTAGAGACTGTTGATTAAACACACACTCATTAATACCTCGTTAGAGACTGTTGATTAAACAAACACTCAGGCCTCATTCACACGTACCAAACACCAATCAAGCAATGTTTGGTCGTTTTTGTTTTTTTGGGCCACCACAATGCTTTTCCAATGGGAGTCACGTGGTTTGATCAAACATTTGTGTTTGATCGCTGATTAATGATTGCTCCCCCCTCAAACAAAAATGTTTGGTCAAACCATGTGACTCCCATCGAAAATGAATTGGAGCAGCAATCAAAAAGCAATCAGGCATCACACACGGACCAAACATTTGTTGTGTAGGTGTGAACTAGGCCTCATTAATACCTCGTTAGAGACTGTTGATTAACAATTAATACCTCGTTAGAGACTGTAATTACGGTAACACAGAGACACTAATTAATCTGTCAATCAACAGAAAGACTAAAGAGAATAGCATCACTCATGCAGCCCCCCCCCCCCCGCACACACACACACACGTATTCATCCAACACAAAATATCATATTTATTTATACATGAGACTTTGAGAATCAATAGGGCACATATTGCCAGCCACTTAATTGCCCAAATGTGCCCAAATGTGTTGACCTCATCACATTTTGTGCTGACCTCATCACATTTGTCATGACGTCTATGACCCTCGGTTAAGCTTTTCTGAAGTTCGGACGTCGCTTACCCCAGGGTCCCTGAGTGCTTATTGCACTCTCCATGGGAGGCAGATGTACATACCCTCCGTTCACGCCGTGCGGCGCTCCGCTTGAGTGTTGGTGAGATGTTTCAAAGATGCATAAAGCGGCTATAGGAGACCACCGCAACGTGTATGAAATGGCATTAAGCGCCGATGCCGTTAAGTATTTTGAATCTTTTTTTTAAGTTTTGGCTGCTCTAAAATTCTCTCTTCCTCTCTTCCCATGTCCCGCCTCCCACCAACATTATAAACATCCTGTGTAACGGGTTGTGTCTGTCTGTGTATTTGGTGGAGATGTATACAGGTGTAGAAGTGATGACACGGCCACACAGGACTTGCTCTCACTAGCCGCTTTATGCATCTTTGAAACATCTCACCAACACTCAAGCGGAGCGCCGCACGGCGTGAACGGTGGGTATGTACATCTGCCTCCCATGGAGAGTGGAATAAGCACTCAGGGACCCTGCGTGTCCGAACTTCAGAAAAGCTTAACCGAGGGTGCCGAAAGGGGCTAACTATAGGTCTGCATTAAAGCAGTGGTTCCCAAACCTTTTCATGTCAAGGACCCCCAAAATTACACTAATTATCCAGCGGAGGGAAAAAAAGATATGCCAGGGACCCCCATAAGAGAAGATTTGTACTGCTCTAGCAGTGATTCTCAACCCATTTAGTGTCAAGGACCCCCAGTTTGACATGCATTAGTCTACGGACCCCCATTTAATGGCATTTCTATCTCTGGGACCCTCAATTTATATTGTAGTAAAATCAATGTTAATTTAACTCTGAGAGTGTACAAATGTACATGTGTTACACTCTGAGTTACAGGCCTGTAAGGGTCCATTTGGTTCCAAACTATAATTTAGCTGGGGACCCCCTGGAACTCCCTCAGGGACCGGACCCCCTGGAACTCCCTCAAGGACCCCATGGGGGTCCCCGGTCCCCCTGGAACTCCCTCAATGACCCCTGGGGGTCCCCGGACCCCCTGGAACTCCCTCAATGACCCCTGGGGGTCCCCGAACCCCCTGGAACTTCCTCAGGGACCCCCCGGACCCCACATAAAGAGTCGTGCATGAACACAAACAATAATACGAATCAACCTCATTGTGTAAAATGAACACACAGCATGGATGCTAACAGCGTTAGCCACAGCATGCTAACAGGGTGCTGTCTGTTAATTAACACAAACACTAATTAATCACCACATACACACTAATGGATTAATTAAAACACATTATGCAAGATGAATGGATGCTAACAGCGTTAGCCACATCAGGCTAGTTTCTACTTACTGGCACAAACCAGAGACATGATGTTGTTGTTGTTGTCTTTCTCTCCGCTGTGACGTTTTCCTTATTAACGGTCCTGTTAATTACGTTAATTGACGCTAATAAAAGCTGGTTGTGTCTCTTTATTTATTTTCGTTAAGGTTTATTTCATTCGTTAGTTAAATAAAGTCCACGCGCTGCGCCGTCCTGTCGTTGCCGCTACAAACCGAACTGCATGCTGGGACGCTTCCTCCTCCAGGGGCGCCAGGTTTGGGTTTGCGTGAGAGAAACAAGCAGGTCCCAGAAAACACGTTGAAATATTATTATGCGGGGGTCCCTGAGTTCAAAATAAAATGTGATTATGTTGGGGGTCCCCAGTTCAAATGTCATTATGTTGGGGGTCCCTGAGTTCAAATGGCATTATGTTGGGGGTCCCTGAGTTAAAATGTCATTATGTTGGGGGTCCCCAGTTCAAATGTCATTATGTTGGGGGGTCCCCAGTTCAAATGTCATTATGTTGGGGGTCCCTGAGTTCAAATGTCATTATGTTGGGGGTCCCTGAGTTCAAATGGCATTATGTTGGGGGTCCCTGAGTTCAAATGTCATTATGTTGGGGGTCCCCAGTTCAAATGTCATTATGTTGGGGGTCCCTGAGTTCAAATGTCATTATGTTGGGGGTCCCCAGTTCAAATGTCATTATGTTGGGGGTCCCCAGTTCAAATGTCATTATGTTGGGGGTCCCCAGTTCAAATGTCATTATGTTGGGGGTCCCCTGCAGTTCAAATGTCATTATGTTGGGGGTCCCCAGTTCAAATGTCATTATGTTGGGGGTCCCCAGTTCAAATGTCATTATGTTGGGGGTCCCCAGTTCAAATGTCATTATGTTGGGGGTCCCCAGTTCAAATGTCATTATGTTGGGGGTCCCCTGCAGTTCAAATGTCATTATGTTGGGGGTCCCTGAGTTCAAATGTCATTATGTTGGGGGTCCCTGAGTTCAAATGTCATTATGTTGGGGGGTCCCCAGTTCAAATGTCATTAGGTTGGGGGTCCCTGAGTTCAAATGTCATTATGTTGGGGGTCCCTGAGTTCAAATGTCATTATGTTGGGGGGTCCCCAGTTCAAATGTCATTATGTTGGGGGTCCCTGAGTTCAAATGTCATTATGTTGGGGGTCCCTGAGTTCAAATGTCATTATGTTGGGGGGTCCCTGAGTTCAAATGTCATTATGTTGGGGGGTCCCCAGTTCAAATGTCATTATGTTGGGGGTCCCTGAGTTCAAATGTCATTATGTTGGGGGTCCCTGAGTTCAAATGTCATTATGTTGGGGGTCCCTGAGTTCAAATGTCATTATGTTGGGGGTCCCCAGTTCAAATGTCATTATGTTGGGGGTCCCCAGTTCAAATGTCATTATGTTGGGGGTCCCTGAGTTCAAATGTCATTATGTTGGGGGTCCCTGAGTTCAAATGTCATTATGTTGGGGGTCCCCAGTTCAAATGTCATTATGTTGGGGGTCCCCAGTTCAAATGTCCTTATGTTGGGGGTCCCCAGTTCAAATGTCATTATGTTGGGGGGTCCCTGAGTTCAAATGTGAGTATGTTGGGGGTCCCCAGTTCAAATGTCATTATGTTGGGGGTCCCCACTTCAAATGTCATTATGTTGGGGGTCCCCAGTTCAAATGTCATTATGTTGGGGGTCCCTGAGTTCAAATATCATTATGTTGGGGGTCCCTGAGTTCAAATGTGAGTATGTTGGGGGGTCCCTGAGTTCAAATGTCATTATGTTGGGGGGTCCCCAGTTCAAATGTCATTATGTTGGGGGTCCCTGAGTTCAAATGTCATTATGTTGGGGGTCCCTGAGTTCAAATGTCATTATGTTGGGGGTCCCCAGTTCAAATGTCCTTATGTTGGGGGTCCCCAGTTCAAATGTCATTATGTTGGGGGTCCCCAGTTCAAATGTCATTATGTTGGGGGTCCCCAGTTCAAATGTCATTATGTTGGGGGTCCCTGAGTTCAAATGTCATTATGTTGGGGGTCCCCAGTTCAAATGTCATTATGTTGGGGGTCCCTGAGTTCAAATGTCATTATGTTGGGGGTCCCTGAGTTCAAATGTGAGTATGTTGGGGGGTCCATACTAGCCTGATTATCAGACTGTAGCTCAGAGAGTGGGCGGGGTCTTTGGGCTGGATCCAGGCTAGGTCCATACTACATCGGGTGCCAGTTCAAATAGTATTATTTTGGGGGCTGCAAAAGGCTCAGACCAAATAAACAACTACACTTTAGAGTTTAGAAACAAGACCAATAAACATTGATTGATTGATTGATTGAAGAATTTATTAACAGTTTGCAGAATTACAGTACATTTCAAGCACAAACTCAATACAAAGGCTGTTAACTGTGAGTGGACGACCCAATTAAGCATTACACTTGTTTCCAACAGGGTCCACCATGTTCAAATCATCAAAACATTTAGAGACGTACAAATAGACACTTCTATAGACAGAACAGGAATTCATCAAAAAAGAATTCATCAAAAAGGAGGTAAAAAGGGAAAAGAAATATATACAGTGAGGGGGAAAAAAAGGGGGGCGGGGGGGGGGGGATTCAGATTTTACGGGGGCCAGTTTCGAATTGCAGCCATCCGTAGGTGCCCTTTGAGAGCGGTTTTGAAGGAGTCAAGGGATTCGCATGTCTTAATGACAGTTGGTAGGGCGTTCCACATTTTAGTGGCATAGGAGCGAAAAGAATTTAGTCCCTTGTTTGTGCCGAATCTGGGTTGTACATGGTTCGTTGCACTCCCTCTGGTGTTGTGGGTGTGGACTTCGTTAACATTAAGGAAGTATCTAGACAGGTACATGGGTATCTTGGTGGTGTATCGAATCTTGTGGACCAGACCCATTGCAAGATGCTGTACTCTGTCGTCGACCCTAAGCCATTCCAGCCTGTCGAAGTGGGCAGGGGTGAGGTGGGTTCGGGGGGCTAGATCAAGTAGGAGCCTGACCAGTTTGTTTTGGGAAGTCTGGAGCCTGGTTTTAAGGGCCTTTGAGGTGCTGTGGTACCAGGAGGTGCATGCATAGTCAAAGAAACCCTGTACAAGGGCTCCTGTTAAGGTCTTCAAGGTGTTTTTGTTGACCAGTGAGGAGATCCTGTAGAGGAATCTTGTTCTATGGTTGACTTTTTTGATTACGTTGGTGGCCATTTTATCACCGGAAAGATTAGCCTCCAGGATGGAACCTAGGTAGGTAATTTCATCTTTACGTGTGATAACATTGTCACCCACTCTAACCAAGAAGCCATTTGCCTTGCTGAGATTACTAATAGAGCCAAAGAGAATGGATTCAGTTTTTCCCAGGTGTAAAGATAGTTTGTTATCAGCGAGCCAGGTGCAGATTCTACCGAGTTCAGAGCTGAGGGCATTTTCAACCTGCAGTTTGTCCCTGTCCGAGACCAGCAGTGCTGAGTCATCTGCGAACAGGAACAAGTTGCAGTCACAGGCTGAAGTCATGTCGTTTACATATATTAGGAACAGTAGAGGCCCTAGTATGCTTCCTTGTGGAACGCCACAGCTCACTGGGAGGGGGGGGGACAGTGTTCCGTTCACTTCCACCATCTGTTCTCTCCCCTCCAGGTAGGATTGCATCCAGCTCACTGATGTGCTATCGAAACCAATTGCTTTTAGCTTGTTAACCAGTATGGAGTGGTTCACGGTGTCAAAAGCCTTTTGGAGGTCCAGCATGACCATGCCGCAGTATTTGCCAGCGTCCACCTCTTGTTTGATGTGGTCGCTCAAATAGAGGAGGCATGTGTCAGTGGAGTGGGATGTTCTGAAGCCAGATTGGAACTCGTACAATAATTTATTAGTGGCAAGATACTTTTCAACCTGTTCATAGACTATTTTTTCCATCACTTTCGAGATGGAACTAAGAATAGAAATAGGGCGGTAGTTGCCGGGGTCTAATTTACTCCCTTTCTTGTGCAAGGGGGTTACTTTGGCCAGTTTGAAATCTTGGGGGACCTGTCCCTGTTTGATGGAGAGGTTTACTATGTGGGTGATGATTGGAGCTATAGAGATGGCTGAGTCTCTGAGAAATTTGGAGGGAATGTTGTCATGTCCTGTGGCCTTGTGGGGTTGGAGGGCACTCAGTTTCTTAATTACCTCATCAGTTGTTACCATAACTAGTTTAAAATCGTCTTTACAAACACCTAGGTTTTTGTAGAAGGTTGTAATGTGCTCTACACCAAAGAGCCCAGAGTGGGAGGGCAGTTTGTTAACCAGAGTTGTTGATATGTTTGTAAAGAAGATATTCAAGTAGTTGGCCACATCAAGGTTGTCAGTGATGAGAGTGTTGTCAGATTTGATGTTTATGTTCGAAAATCTGGTTTTTAGTTTCTGACCATAGCTTAGTTGATTGTTTAGTAGCTTCCAGAGCTCATGAGGATTGTTTTTGTTTTCCTCAGCTTTATCATTAATGAAGTTACTTTTAGCTGATTTGGTCATGGCAGTTACACTGTTTCGTAGTTTGATTCGTTGTGTATTTAGGTTGTTCAAACGAGCTTGGCGAACACTGTCGAAGCGCTTGGCTAGCTTTGACTTGCATTTTAGAACTTCAGAGCATTTTTTGTCTCTGGCTTTCATTGCAGCCAGTATGTCTGGATTCATCCATGGTTCCGAGCGGGTTTTGCCCCTGGTGGTTCTCAAAGGAGCCATGTTGTTCAGTACTGATGTAAATTTGGTTTTGAAGCCAAGCCAAGCTTCTTCGACATGTGTGCTTTTAAGCTCATCGGACCAATCCAGACTCTCCAATACTTGGTTAAAGACCTCACTAGAGTAGGTTTTGAGGTCCCTTGATATGACTGTTTTGTGGCAGCCGGTCTTAAGTTTTTGTATTTTGCGGGTACAGAATATCATAAAATGATCACTAAGCCCACATACAATAACCCCTTTCTTGGAGATTCTGGATTTGTCCGAGGACAGAATGAGATCAATGACAGTTTGAGTAGAATCACACACTCTAGTGGGTTGGGTAATTAGCTGACTGACACTATGTAGATCACAGAACTTACTGAATGACTTAAACACAGGTGCTTCCTTTCGTTGCATGTCTGTATTGTAGTCGCCAATCAGGATTTTCTCTACACATTCCTCCTCAGCTAAGCACCCCTCAAGTATATCATAGAATCCATGTTGGTCAGGCGGTCTGTAGACGGTGCCCACTAATACTGATTTAGCTTTTTTGAAAATTAATTCAACCCACACAGTTTCAATTTCATCATGCTGTAAGTCAGTACGAGTAACATATTCAGTGTCTTTGTGAATATACATACACACGCCACCACCATGCCTGTTTCTGTCGTTTCTGATCAAAGAATAGTTCTCTATTTCAACTTCTGGGTCTTTGGTTGACTCATCAAGTTTGGTTTCAGAGAAGCTAATGATGTTCGCCTTACCGCATTGAAACATATGCCTGATTTCAGCCATTTTGGGTCCAATGCTGTTGACGTTCAGGTGAAAGATATGAAGTCCGTTGGCTCTGACTATGGTGCTTATTTCCTCCATGGCGAAATAGGGGAGCGGAGGGCCATTGTTGATGTCTGTAGAAGCCGCGGGGTGCCGTGGGGGGAGGGTGGGGGGTGCGTGGGGGTCGTCGTGGGGTGGCGGGAGTGGGGGATGGGGTCCCTCGTCCAGGTTTGTTGAGGGCGCTGGTGGGGCCGATTGAGCCATGGTGTCGACCGGAGAAACAGCAGAAATAGCAGGTAAAGTATCACGGTGTCCGTCTCCAGCCGCTTTGTCCCCCTTGGTTGGATGTGGAGACTCTTCACGCCTGTAGATGGTGGTGTTGTCCGTGTCTTTTGCCTCGACTGCCGCCGATGTAGGATTATTCCGCCTGCTGTTGTCTGGGACGCGCTCGGCTCTTGCGAAAGTAGTATTCACAGCCGGGACATCAGCGTGTATATCCAGCATGGGTGTGCAGGTTGGCTGGTGGTGAGGAATGATGCTAGCGGTGTTGTTGTTGTTGGTCGTCGCCTGGCTGGTCGGCATTGGTGTTGTTGAGTCGATGGGGATTCCTTTGTTCTCTCCGGTTTCTTGTTCACTCCGGAGTAGTCTTGTCATTTGTCGTGTGTTCACGGGACCAGGGTTACTTTCAATGTCGCCAGACAGTAACAAAATAATGAGACAGAAAGATCTCTTCCCTTTGCTAAGCTGGAGCTTGTCTCTTCGGGCCAACAAGGACTGAATAGCCCATATTCCGTGTCCAGGACGCTTTCCATTGTTCACGTTGCTTTCGTCACTGACCAGGTAAAAGTCGCTGTGAGAATCCGGTTGAAAATCCTCTTTTGCGGTTTTGTTTTTCTCCATTTCACCTCGATGTAATCCCCTTGGTATATTAAGATAGGAATCCGTACACCATAGGAGGAGAAAGAGAAAATGTGGAAAAAACCGTGACTTTGAGTCAGAAGACGCGCACGAGCGAGAGAAAACACGTCTTGCCATGGTGAGAGCGGAAGTATACAGTACTTCATTAGACACCCTGGAGTCGTTTTTATGTGCAATGGTGTATTAACTTTGTATTTAGGGTTTCTTCCTGGAGGCTGAACTCTTGACAGTCAAACGGGCCAATGAAATAAACAGTAATATAGTGACACCACACTATCAGCCCCTCCCCTAACCCCTCCCCCTTTATCATACAACTACAGCTGTGGGTGCGGCTTCAGTTCAGGTGGATCAACACCCATCACCACCCACCAGGCAAACCAGGCATACTTAATGAACTGGTGGGCGTGCCCACATAAAAACAACGTTTTAACAAATGCTGTACACTTTTTTGAAAAAATTATACCTCCTTATATAACAATAAGACTCCATCTTTAAGAAAAATAAAAGCAATGAATTCCCTATTTCGTCGTACAACAGAGTCATGCAAAAGTATAGTGAAAATTTAGCCAATAATAAAAAGTTCACAACGTGCCACGGTCAAGTCCTTTTTTATATGTACCAGTGAAAAGTATTAACAAGAGCACATACCGGTAACTATAGGGCATTTGATTTATTATTCACCAGGATGGCTTCTAGGCTTAAAATGTATGGGATCTGGAATGATGGAACCAGAAAATGGTCACCACTGCTATGCCCTATATTTAATAACTACATTAGATTCATTGGAACAAATGAACAAGGTTTCTGCCTGACTGACGCAGAACCCTTTTATTTCAACTCAATCCATTTATAATTTGTTCGCCAAACCACCACCATTGCGGTGGCAGATAACATAATGACAACGAATCTTAACGTAATAGAACTAATCGTCTAGAGACACTCAATTCCAGTAGTTTGCTCACCAGTCAGCAGCCATAGCTTATGCAGCATTAATAAAAACATCATCCAGGCAGTCCAGGCACGTGCAGAGAGCGTTAGAGAGGGCACTTTTGGCCCAAAATAGCTAAAATAGCAGATCTACAAGCTCACAACGTGTCGCTCTGCGACGCGCTGAGAGCTTGTAGATCAGCTATTTGCGGGGTGCAACCCTGCACTCTACAGTGTCCACTGGAGATGCGGTGTACGACATGGATTTTGAAACAAATTAGTTCAATGCAAAATGCTGCGTTCAAGTTCAGGAGACTTCGGGGAAAAAAACAATTCTCCTGAATGCTGCCTTCCGGTATGGCATGGAAAGGTGAGGAGGGCATTTGCATTTGCTTTCACCATAGTAAATGCTGCATTCGTGGTCTGACTCTGGAGAGGGCAGTTGTTTTACAGATGGGTAAAGGGCAGGTGCTGAAGCCCCCTTTGACATCTATGTGTGCACGTCCCAGAGGCAGTCCATTGCATAAGTAAGGACCATACATTGATTGT